>NC_137333.1:226567-506100 GCF_965287045.1 Carcharhinus amblyrhynchos | reverse complement strand
GGGGGTGGGAGTGCAGTGGGAGCGGGGGGTGGGAGTGCAGTGGGAGCGGGGGGTGGGAGTGCAGTGGGAGTGGGGGGGTGGGAGTGCAGTGGGAGTGGGGGGTGGGAGTGCAGTGGGAGCAGGGGGTGGGAGTGCAGTGGGAGTGGGGGGTGGGAGTGCAGTGGGAGTGGGGGGGTGGGAGTGCAGTGGGAGTGGGGGGGTGGGAGTGCAGTGGGAGTGGGGGGGTGGGAGTGCAGTGGGAGTGGGGGGGGGTGGGAGTGGGGGTGGGATGGGGGGGTGGGAGTGCAGTGGGAGTGGGGGGGTGGGAGTGCAGTGGGAGTGGGGGGGTGGGAGTGCAGTGGGAGTGGGGGGGGTGGGAGTGCAGTGGGAGTGGGGGGTGGGAGTGCAGTGGGAGTGGGGGGGTGGGAGTGCAGTGGGAGTGGGGGGGTGGGAGTGCAGTGGGAGTGGGGGTGGGAGTGCAGTGGGAGTGGGGGGGTGGGAGTGCAGTGGGAGTGGGGGGGGTGGGAGTGCAGTGGGAGTGGGGGGGTGGGAGTGCAGTGGGAGTGGGGGGGGTGGGAGTGCAGTGGGAGTGGGGGGGGTGGGAGTGCAGTGGGAGTGGGGGGGGTGGGAGTGCAGTGGGAGTGGGGGGGTGGGAGTGCAGTGGGAGTGGGGGGGGTGGGAGTGCAGTGGGAGCGGGGGGTGGGAGTGCAGTGGGAGTGGGGGGGTGGGAGTACAGTGGGAGTGGGGGGGTGGGAGTACAGTGGGAGTGGGGGGGTGGGAGTGCAGTGGGAGTGGGGTGGTGGGAGTGCAGTGGGAGTGGGGGGGTGGGAGTGCAGTGGGAGTGGGGGGGTGGGAGTGCAGTGGGAGCGGGGGGTGGGAGTGCAGTGGGAGCGGGGGGGTGGGAGTGCAGTGGGAGCGGCGGGGTGGGGAGTGCAGTGGGAGCGGGGGGGTGGGAGTACAGTGGGAGTGGGGGGGTGGGAGTGCAGTGGGAGTGGGGGGGTGGGAGTGCAGTGGGAGCGCAGTGGGAGTGTGGGGGGTGGGAGTGCAGTGGGAGTGGGGGGGTGGGAGTGCAGTGGGAGTGGGGGGGTGGGAGTGCAGTGGGAGCGCAGTGGGAGTGGGGGGGTGGGAGTGCAGTGGGAGTGGGGGGGTGGGAGTACAAGGGAGTGGGAGCGCAGTGGGAGTGGGGGGGGTGGGAGTGCAGTGGGAGTGGGGGGGGTGGGAGTGCAGTGGGAGCGGGGGGTGGGAGTGCAGTGGGAGCGGGGGGTGGGAGTGCAGTGGGAGCGGGGGGTGGGAGTGCAGTGGGAGTGGGGGGGGTGGGAGTGCAGTGGGAGTGGGGGGGGTGGGAGTGCAGTGGGAGTGGGGGGGGTGGGAGTGCAGTGGGAGCGGGGGGTGGGAGTACAGTGGGAGTGGGGGGGGTGGGAGTGGGGGGGGTGGGAGTGCAGTGGGAGTGGGGGGGGTGGGAGTACAGTGGGAGTGGGGGGGTGGGAGTGCAGTGGGAGCGGGGGGTGGGAGTACAGTGGGAGTGGGGGGGTGGGAGTGCAGTGGGAGTGGGGGGGTGGGAGTGCAGTGGGAGTGGGGGGGTGGGAGTGCAGTGGGAGTGGGGGGGTGGGAGTGCAGTGGGAGCGGGGGGTGGGAGTGCAGTGGGAGCGGGGGGGTGGGAGTGCAGTGGGAGCGGGGGGGTGGGAGTGCAGTGGGAGCGGGGGGGTGGGAGTGCAGTGGGAGCGGGGGGGTGGGAGTGCAGTGGGAGCGGGGGGGTGGGAGTGCAGTGGGAGCGGGGGGTGGGAGTGCAGTGGGAGCGGGGGGTGGGAGTACAGTGGGAGTGGGGGGGTGGGAGTGCAGTGGGAGTGGGGGGGTGGGAGTGCAGTGGGAGCGCAGTGGGAGTGGGGGGGGTGGGAGTGCAGTGGGAGTGGGGGGGTGGGAGTGCAGTGGGAGTGGGGGGGTGGGAGTGCAGTGGGAGCGCAGTGGGAGTGGGGGGGGTGGGAGTGCAGTGGGAGTGGGGGGGTGGGAGTGCAGTGGGAGCGGGGGGTGGGAGTGCAGTGGGAGTGGGGGGGGTGGGAGTGCAGTGGGAGTGGGGGGGTGGGAGTGCAGTGGGAGCGGGGGGTGGGAGTGCAGTGGGAGTGGGGGGGGTGGGAGTGCAGTGGGAGTGGGGGGGTGGGAGTACAAGGGAGTGGGAGCGCAGTGGGAGTGGGGGGGGTGGGAGTGCAGTGGGAGTGGGGGGGGTGGGAGTGCAGTGGGAGTGGGGGGGTGGGAGTGCAGTGGGAGTGGGGGGGTGGGAGTGCAGTGGGAGTGGGGGGTGGGAGTACAGTGGGAGTGGGGGGGTGGGAGTGCAGTGGGAGCGGGGGGTGGGAGTGCAGTGGGAGCGGGGGGTGGGAGTGCAGTGGGAGTGGGGGGGGTGGGAGTGCAGTGGGAGTGGGGGGGTGGGAGTGCAGTGGGAGCGGGGGGGGTGGGAGTGCAGTGGGAGTGGGGGGGTGGGAGTGCAGTGGGAGTGGGGGGGTGGGAGTGCAGTGGGAGTGGGGGGGTGGGAGTGCAGTGGGAGTGGGGGGTGGGAGTACAGTGGGAGTGGGGGGGTGGGAGTGCAGTGGGAGTGGGGGGGTGGGAGTGCAGTGGGAGCGCAGTGGGAGTGGGGGGGGTGGGAGTGCAGTGGGAGTGGGGGGGTGGGAGTACAAGGGAGTGGGAGCGCAGTGGGAGTGGGGGGGGTGGGAGTGCAGTGGGAGTGGGGGGGGTGGGAGTGCAGTGGGAGCGGGGGGTGGGAGTGCAGTGGGAGCGGGGGGTGGGAGTGCAGTGGGAGCGGGGGGGGTGGGAGTGCAGTGGGAGTGGGGGGTGGGAGTGCAGTGGGAGTGGGGGGGGTGGGAGTGCAGTGGGAGTGGGGGGGTGGGAGTGCAGTGGGAGTGGGGGGGGTGGGAGTGCAGTGGGATTGGGGGGGTGGGAGTGCAGTGGGAGTGGGGGGGGTGGGAGTGCAGTGGGAGTGGGGGGGTGGGAGTACAAGGGAGTGGGAGTGCAGTGGGAGTGGGGGGGTGGGCGTGCAGTGGGAGTGGGGGGGTGGGAGTACAGTGGGAGCGGGGGGGTGGGAGTGCAGTGGGAGCGGGGGGTGGGAGTGCAGTGGGAGCGGGGGGTGGGAGTGCAGTGGGAGCGGGGGGTGGGAGTGCAGTGGGAGTGGGGGGGGTGGGAGTGCAGTGGGAGTGGGGGGGGTGGGAGTGCAGTGGGAGTGGGGGGGGTGGGAGTGCAGTGGGAGTGGGGGGGTGGGAGTGCAGTGGGAGTGGGGGGTGGGAGTACAGTGGGAGTGGGGGGGTGGGAGTGCAGTGGGAGTGGGGGGTGGGAGTACAGTGGGAGTGGGGGGGTGGGAGTGCAGTGGGAGTGGGGGGTGGGAGTACAGTGGGAGCGGGGGGGTGGGAGTGCAGTGGGAGTGGGGGGGGTGGGAGTGCAGTGGGAGTGGGGGGGTGGGAGTGCAGTGGGAGCGGGGGGTGGGAGTGCAGTGGGAGTGGGGGGTGGGAGTACAGTGGGAGTGGGGGGGTGGGAGTGCAGTGGGAGTGGGGGGTGGGAGTGCAGTGGGAGCGCAGTGGGAGTGGGGGGGGTGGGAGTGCAGTGGGAGTGGGGGGGTGGGAGTGCAGTGGGAGTGGGGGGGTGGGAGTGCAGTGGGAGTGGGGGGGTGGGAGTGCAGTGGGAGTGGGGGGGTGGGAGTACAGTGGGAGTGGGGGGTGGGAGTGCAGTGGGAGTGGAGGGGTGGGAGTGCAGTGGGAGCGCAGTGGGAGTGGGGGGGGTGGGAGTGCAGTGGGAGTGGGGGGGTGGGAGTACAAGGGAGTGGGAGCGCAGTGGGAGTGGGGGGGGTGGGAGTGCAGTGGGAGCGGGGGGTGGGAGTGCAGTGGGAGCGGGGGGTGGGATTGCAGTGGGAGCGGGGGGTGGGAGTGCAGTGGGAGCGGGGGGTGGGAGTGCAGTGGGAGCGGGGGGTGGGAGTGCAGTGGGAGTGGGGGGGGTGGGAGTGCAGTGGGAGTGGGGGGGGTGGGAGTGCAGTGGGAGTGGGGGGGTGGGAGTGCAGTGGGAGTGGGGGGGTGGGAGTGCAGTGGGAGTGGGGGGTGGGAGTACAGTGGGAGTGGGGGGGTGGGAGTGCAGTGGGAGCGGGGGGTGGGAGTGCAGTGGGAGCGGGGGGTGGGAGTGCAGTGGGAGTGGGGGGGGTGGGAGTGCAGTGGGAGCGGGGGGTGGGAGTGCAGTGGGAGCGGGGGGTGGGAGTGCAGTGGGAGTGGGGGGGGTGGGAGTGCAGTGGGAGTGGGGGGGTGGGACTGCAGTGGGAGCGGGGGGTGGGAGTGCAGTGGGAGTGGGGGGGGTGGGAGTGCAGTGGGAGTGGGGGGGTGGGAGTGCAGTGGGAGTGGGGGGTGGGAGTGCAGTGGGAGTGGGGGGGTGGGAGTACAGTGGGAGTGGGGGGGTGGGAGTGCAGTGGGAGCGGGGGGTGGGAGTGCAGTGGGAGCGGGGGGTGGGAGTGCAGTGGGAGTGGGGGGGGTGGGAGTGCAGTGGGAGCGGGGGGTGGGAGTGCAGTGGGAGTGGGGGGGGTGGGAGTGCAGTGGGAGTGGGGGGTGGGAGTACAGTGGGAGTGGGGGGGTGGGAGTGCAGTGGGAGTGTGGGGTGGGAGTACAGTGGGAGTGGGGGGGTGGGAGTGCAGTGGGAGTGGGGGGTGGGAGTGCAGTGGGAGTGTGGGGTGGGAGTACAGTGGGAGTGGGGGGGTGGGAGTGCAGTGGGAGTGGGGGGGTGGGAGTGCAGTGGGAGCGCAGTGGGAGTGGGGGGGGTGGGAGCGCAGTGGGAGCGGGGGTGGGAGTGCAGTGGGAGCGGGGGGTGGGAGTGCAGTGGGAGTGGGGGGGGTGGGAGTGCAGTGGGAGTGGGGGGGGTGGGAGTGCAGTGGGAGTGGGGGGGGTGGGAGTGCAGTGGGGAGTGGGGGGGGTGGGAGTGCAGTGGGAGTGGGGGGGTGGGAGTGCAGTGGGAGCGGGGGGTGGGAGTGCAGTGGGAGTGGGGGGGTGGGGAGTGCAGTGGGAGTGGGGGGGGTGGGAGTGCTGTGGGAGCGGGGGGTGGGAGTGCAGTGGGAGCGGGGGGTGGGAGTGCAGTGGGAGCGGGGGGTGGGAGTGCAGTGGGAGCAGGGGGTGGGAGTGCAGTGGGAGCGGGGGGTGGGAGTGCAGTGGGAGCGGGGGGGGTGGGAGTACAGTGGGAGTGGGGGGGTGGGAGTGCAGTGGGAGCGGGGGGGGTGGGAGTACAGTGGGAGTGGGGGGGTGGGAGTGCAGTGGGAGCGGGGGGTGGGAGTGCAGTGGGAGCGGGGGGTGGGAGTGCAGTGGGAGTGGGGGGGGTGGGAGTACAGTGGGAGTGGGGGGGTGGGAGTGCAGTGGGAGTGGGGGGGGTGGGAGTACAGTGGGAGTGGGGGGTGGGAGGGCAGTGGGAGCGGGGGGTGGGAGTGCAGTGGGAGTGGGGGGGTGGGAGTGCAGTGGGAGTGGGGGGTGGGAGGGCAGTGGGAGCGGGGGGTGGGAGTACAGTGGGAGTGGGGGGGGTGGGAGTACAGTGGGAGGTTGAGAGTGCAGTGGGAGGTGGGCTGGGGTAGGGGTAAGAACCTGTAATTATATGTGGTGGTCTGTGATCCCAGTCTCATCAAAGGATGTCACACTGGAATCACACATAGCTCAGGCTAAATTCTATTAATCAAGTTTATTATAAGTAATTTAAATGGAAGCAGTAACTAATTAACACAACAACCTTTACCAGACTGTAATAGAAACATAGAAAAACTACAGCACAAACAGGCCCTTCAGCCCACAAAGTTGTGCCAAACACATCCTTACCTACTAGGCTTACCTATAACAGTCTATCTTACGAAGTCCCATGCACTTATCCAAAAGTCTCTTAAAAGACCCTATCGAATCTGCCTCCATCACCACCGACGGCAGCCGATTCCAAGCACCCACCACCCTCCGAGTGAAAAACTTGCCCCTGACATCTCCTCTGTACCTACTCCCCAGCACCTTAAACCTGTGTCCTCTTGTGGCAGCCATTTCAGCCCCGGGAAAAAGCCTCTGACTATCCACTCGATCAATACCTCTCATCATCTTATACACCTCTACCAGGTCACCCCTCATCCTTCGTCTCTCCAAGGAGAAAAGACCGAGCTCCCTCAACCTATCCTCGTAAGGCATGCCACCCAATCCAGGCAACATCCTTGTAAATCTCCTCTGCACCCTTTCTATGGCTTCCACATCCTTCCTGTAATGTGGCAAAATACTTCATATTATGGTGTAATACTTCATACTATCGCCAAAAGCAATGAGAATAGCAATGTTTACATTTCTCTGCTTTTTTTTAACAATTTACACCCTCAGTGAATCAGGGGAAGCACAATCCAATAATCCTCTCCACCCAGTGATAGTTCACACAAACAATGAACTGGAAAAGATCGGCTGCACCTAAACCAAGAACCAGCGATGAGTAACCCCTTTAAAGACCGCAGATCTGTCTCAGGACAGTTCTGAATCTCCGGCTTCCAAACAGATTGTTCTGATGTCGAGTGTTTTTCTGAAGAGGTAACTTCTATCCGTTGCATTTCTCTGTAACCTGGAGATTTTTTTTTCCTATCTTAAGGTCCAAAGGGAAGGAAAGGTCTAGAAGGAGATCGTGGACCGCCAGGAGAAATAGGTCCCCGTGGACATCGTGGTCGCCCTGGTTTTCCGGGTGAAGCTGAACCTTTCCCAGGTACGGACACCTTTCCCAAACGTGTATGTGTGAAAAGGGCACTTCAGCAGGTGAAGGTTTCCAGTTGGATACGATTTGCTGAACTGAATGGGAGTCGGAATGTGATGGGATTTACGCTGTTGGAAATAGGAAGGGGAGGAGGAAGAATGAAAGGCAGGATCTGGGAGATTGGGGTGGGGGGGGAGAGATTAAATGACAGAGATTTCATGGGAGGATGTTAATGAGTAAAATAAGGAACAGCTCTGTGAATGTACCTGCACCTGATGGACCACAGCGATCTGAGAAGACAACTTTCCAGCATCTTCTGAAGGATAACTGGGGATGGGCACTGAGTGCTGAACTAACCAGTGACACCCTGTGCTATTTGTAACAGATAGATTTACAGATCACAAAATTACAAACAAGAGCTCTATTGGAAAGGTGCGGACTCTGTGGGCTACCCAATTGCCCATGCAAGACACCCATGATGTCATCAATATGTCACATGATCAGACTCTTAAAGTGACCTTGTTCCAACTGGGAACAAACATGGACCATAACACAGTCACAATTCCTGAGCGAGTAAAGAAAGTGGGCAGAGAGGGAGAAACTGTTCCCGCTCATAATAGGATCGAGGGCACAGATTTAAAGAGATTTACAAAAGAAGCAAATGTGATGCAAGAAAGACTTTTTCACCCAGTGGGTGGTTGGGATCTGAAATGTTCTGCCTGGGCAGGTTCAATCGAGGCACATGAGAGGACATTAGATAATGAGCTGAATGAAGAAAATTCCGGGGAACGGGGAAAAGGCAGGGCAATGGCACTGGTTTGGAGAGCCAGTGCAGGCACAATGGGCTGAATGGCCTCCCTCCTGCATCATAACAATTCTGTGATTCTAAACATTTGTCCAAAGTGTGAACTGATGCCAGAATCATGATTGGCTGTGTCTAAAAGCAAAAACATTGAAAACAAGATTCAGACCAGAACATGGTAAAACATCCAAATGTGGGACAGGTGGAAAGGCGAGGTGTGAGAGAGACACTAACAGTTCACACAGAGATGGTGATCGGTTCAGTAAGTGGGCAAAACATTGGCAACTGGAGTATAATCTGGGAAAGTGTGAAGTTGTTCATTTTGGAAAGGAGAAGAGTGTTATTTAAATTGAGAAAAACTGCAGAAAGCTGCAACACAAAGGGACTCGGGGCAGGAGGGATTTGTGCACAAAACACAGAAATCTCACACACAGATACAGCAGGGAATCAGGAGGCTAATGGAATGGTGGCCCTTATTTGAAGGGGGTTGGAGTATAAGGGTCAGGAAGTCTTGCTGCAGCTGTACAAGGCACTGGTGAGACCACATCTGGAGCACTGAGAGCAGATTGCTCCCGTTATTTAAGGAAAGATATTATTTGCCTGGAGGCAGTTCAGGGAAGGTTCACCGGGATGATCCCCCGTACGGAGGGATTGTTCTTATGAGGAAAGGTTGAACAGGGTGGGATTCCCCTGATTGGAATTTAGAAGAATGAGAGGTGATCTCATTGAAACATTGAGGAATCTGAAGGTGGAAGAATATCGAGATAATTAACAAAACATTGGCATCTTGGGCTTCAGAAACAGACTTTGAATAGGTCCACACACACACACACACACACACACACACACACACACTCACTCACTCACTCACTCACTCACTCACTCACTCACTCACATTCACATTCACATTCACATTCACACACACTCACGCTCACTCACACTCACACACACACACTCACTCAAACTCACACACACTCATTCACACACTCTCGCACACAAACTCACACACAAAAGCACACACACTGCACTCACATTAACACACAGACCCACTCACATTTACTCACACACTCATATTCACACACTCACAAACACACTCACTCATTCACACTCACTCAAACTTACATCACACACACTCACACACACAAACTAATGCACACACACACACATTCACTCACTCATATGCATTCATTTGCACACTCACACACACACACTCACACTCATACACTAACACACACACACACACGCATACTCACACTCACACACTCACATTCACACACATACATACACATACGCACACCCTCATACACTCACACTAACAAACACACACACACTAATACACACTCACACACAGGCTCACACTCACACTCACTCTCACACATACTCACTCACTCACACACACACAGTCAGATGTAGAAGCTAGTAGATGTGGTTGGTGAGATGGGATTAACAGGGAATCAGTGTTATTTACTGAGGCAAACTGTAGAATTCCAGACTGAGAAATAAACACTGGAATATTAATGAGCGTGTTTTGTTAATTGCAGGACCCCCAGGGGCAGCGGGATTACCAGGTCTCAGAGGACCCAAAGGATATCAAGGTGATCCAGGATTGCCAGCTCTGCAGCTGGGACACCCTGGATTTCCGGGAGTATCCGGACCACCAGGACCACCTGGGCCCCCCGGACCACCGGGACCACTAGGTCTGTTCCCATTCCAATTACTATAATATCGAGCGACTGAAACTAAAACCTTTGTCTCACAAATGAGAATCTGTTCTCTGGGTTTACTCCATAGAGGCAATCGGAGCTCCCGGACAGCAGGGATACAGAGGCTACCCTGGTCCGAGGGGGAGACCCGGAGACAAAGGTAAGGGGCAACTAAATACACACGGGGTCAGGACATGGGGTCCGACAGACATGGGGTCAGGTCACAGGGTCAGACAGACACGGGGTCAGACAGACACAGGTCAGGACACAGGGTCAGACAGACATGGGGTCAGGTCACAGGGTCAGACAGACACGGGGTCAGACAGACACAGGTCAGGACACAGGGTCAGACAGACACGGGGTCAGGACACAGGGTCAGACAGACACGGGGTCAGACAGACATGGGGTCAGGTCACAGGGTCAGACAGACATGGGGTCAGGACACAGGTTCAGACAGACATGGGGTCAGGTCACAGGGTCAGACAGACATGGGGTCAGACAGACACGGGGTACAATGACACTCAGAGCGACTGAGTGGGAGGTGGGTTAGTGAACACTACCCCCATTCAATAGGAGATCAGAAAGAGATCAGGGATAAGAGACAACACCTTCCAGACTAAACCCCGGGAGTGGGGAAGGGGGGACGGAAGGAGAGGGAGAGGGGGAGGGGGAGGGGGAATGGAGAGGACAGGGAAGTGGAAGTGAGAGAGGAGGGGGAGTGGGGAAGGGGGGGAGTGGGGAGGAGGGGGAGTGAGGAAGGGAGGGAGGGGGAGTGAGGAAGGGGAGGAGGGGGAGTGGGGAAGAGGAGGAGGGGGAGTGGGGAGGAGGGGGAGTGAGGAAGGGGAGGAGGGGGAGTGGGGAAGAGGAGGAGGGGGAGTGGGGAGGAGGGGGAGTGGGGAAGGGGAGGAGGGGGAGTGGGGAGGAGGGGGAGTGGGGAAGGGGAGGAGGGGGAGTGGGGAAGAGGAGGAGGGGGAGTGGGGAGGAGGGGGAGTGGGGAGGAGGGGGAGTGGGGAAGGGGAGGAGGGGGAGTGGGGAAGGGGAGGAGGGGGAGTGGGGAGGAGGGGGAGGGGGAGTGTGGAGGAGGGGGAGTGGGGAAGGGGGGGAGTGGGGAAGGGGAGGAGGGGGAGTGTGGAGGGGGGAGGGGGAGGGGGAGTGTGGGAGGAGGGGGAGTGGGGAGTGGGTGGGTAAAGGTCTAGTATTGGAATCACATGATGCTGCTGGATCACATGACCCATTAACAAGCGCAATCTGAAAGATCCCGGAAGCTGCTCTGGAGATTCCGGTTTAAAGAATTAATCCCAAACAAACTGACTCCAGCGGCGTACCCCACACTGCGCAAACCCCAACCCCACACTGCGCAAACCCCAACCCCACACTGCGCAAACCCCAACCCCCACTGCGCAAACCCCAACCCCACACTGCGCAAACCCCAACCCCACACTGCGCAAACCCCAACCCCACACTGCGCAAACCCCAACCCCACACTGCGCAAACCCCAACCCCACACTGCGCAAACCCCAACCCCACACTGCGCAAACCCCAACCCCCACACTGCGCAAACCCCAACCCCACACTGCGCAAACCCCAACCCCACACTGCGCAAACCCCAACCCCACACTGCACAAACCCCAACTTCAGACTGCACGAACCCCAACCCCACACTGCGCAAACCCCAACCCCACACTGCACAAACCCCAACTTCAGACTGCACGAACCCCAACCCCACACTGCGCAAACCCCAACCCCACACTGCACAAACCCCAACTTCAGACTGCACGAACCCCAACCCCACACTGCGCAAACCCCAACCCCACACTGCGCAAACCCCAACCCCACACTGCGCAAACCCCAACCCCACACTGCGCAAACCCCAACCCCACACTGCACAACCCCAACTTCAGACTGCACGAACCCCAACCCCACACTGCGCAAACCCCAACCCCACACTGCACAAACCCAACTTCAGACTGCACGAACCCCAACCCCACACTGCGCAAACCCCAACCCCACACTGCGCAAACCCCAACCCCACACTGCGCAAACCCCAACCCCACACTGCACAAACCCCAACCCCACACTGCGCAAACCCCAACTTCAGACTGCACAAACCCCAACCCCACACTGCGCAAACCCCAACCCCACACTGCGCAAACCCCAACCCCACACTGCGCAAACCCCAACGCATACTGCGCAAACCCCAACCGCGTACTGCACAAACCCCAACTTCAGACTGCACGAACCCCAACCCCACACTGCGCAAACCCCAACCCCACACTGCGCAAACCCCAACCCCACACTGCGCAAACCCCAACTTCAGACTGCACGAACCCCAAACCCAGACTTCACAAACCCTCTTCAACCCCAACCAAGGAACAGAATAGTCAGGATTGCATGGCTGGCTGGGACTGCGCTAGTGTCTAGCACTGCACTGTTGGCTGGGACTGCGCTGCTGCCTGGGACTGCACTGTTGGCTGGGACTGCGCTGCTGCCTGGGACTGCGCTGTTGGCTGGGACTGTGCTGCTGACTGGGACTGCGCTGCTGTCTGGGACTGCGCTGCTGCCTGCGACTGCGCTGCTGCCTGGGACTGCGCTGTTGGCTGGGACTGCGCTGCTGCCTGGGACTGCGCTGCTGGCTGGGACTGCGCTGCTGGCTGGGACTGCGCTGTTGGCTGGGACTGCGCTGTTGGCTGGGACTGCGCTGCTGTCTGGGACTGCGCTGTTGGCTGGGACTGCGCTGTTGGCTGGGACTGCGCTGCTGACTGGGACTGCGCTGCTGCCTGGGACTGCGCTGCTGGCTGGGACTGCGCTGTTGGCTGGGACTGCGCTGTTGGCTGGGACTGTGCTGCTGTCTGGGTCTGCGCTGCTGGCTGGGACTGCGCTGCTGCCTGGGACTGCGCTGCTGCCTGGCACTGCGCTGCTGACTGGGACTGCGCTGCTGTCTGGGACTGTGTTGCTGGCTGGGACTGTGCTGCTGTCTGGGTCTGCGCTGCTGGCTGGGACTGCGCTGTTGGCTGGGACTGCGCTGTTGGCTGGGACTGCGCTGCTGACTGGGACTGCGCTGCTGTCTGGGTCTGCGCTGCTGGCTGGGACTGTGCTGCTGTCTGGGACTGCGCTGCTGGCTGGGACTGCGCTGCTGTCTGGGACTGCGCTGCTGGCTGGGACTGTGCTGCTGTCTGGGTCTGCGCTGCTGGCTGGGACTGTGCTGCTGTCTGGGTCTGCGCTGCTGTCTGGGACTGCGCTGCTGCCTGGCACTGTGCTGCTGCCTGGGACTGCGCTGCTGGCTGGGACTGCGCTGCTGGCTGGGACTGTGCTGCTGTCTGGGTCTGCGCTGCTAGCTGGGACTGTGCTGCTGTCTGGGACTGTGCTGCTGTCTGGGTCTGCGCTGCTGTCTGGGACTGCGCTGCTGCCTGGCACTGCGCTGCTGCCTGGGACTGCGCGGCTGGCTGGGACTGCGTTGCTGACTGGGACTGCACTGCTGTCTGGCACAGCGCTGCTGTCTGGGACTGCGCTGCTGCCTGGGACTGCATTGCTGACTGGGACTGCGCTGCTGTCTGGCACTGCGCTGCTGTCTGGGACTGCGTTGCTGACTGGGACTGCGCTGCTGTCTGGGACTGCGTTGCTGCCTGGGACTGCGCTGCTGTCTCAGAGCACGTTGCTGCTATAGGTGGTTGGTTTTTCCCTTTTTATTGCCATTGGGAAGCTGTGGAAAAGTGTTTGTCACTCACTACACATCACTGCCCATTGCCCCCAAACCCCTCACTCTCCGAGCTTTGCACCACATGTTAATGAACTTCTCCAGAGAGATCCCCACACAAAGTCTCAGAACCCTCACAGCTCTCCCCTCTCTCACACTGCTTCTTCCTTCTGTCTCTCCTGTGTAGGGGACCGGGGAGATTGTGCTTGTGTTGTGGATGTCCCAGGTCCTGCTGGACCCCCGGGGCATGCTGGAGAGCCTGGCTATCCCGGCAAATATGGTTCAACCGGCCTGTTGGGAGAGGAAGGGGTGCCGGGACCGATTGGCGCTCCAGGGATCCCAGTAAGTATTCCAGGTTGGAGCAGACCCCTGCCAGGGTGAGGTTGAGTGACTCGGTGATTTAACAAGGTTCACAGTGACCTCAACCAACTTTATCCAACATTAGTTATGATTCATAATGTTCATCATCCAATCATCGGACAAGCTCTGAAAGTCAATCCAGATGTATCTTTGAGCAAATGTGCATTTATATAGCGCCAAAAATATTTTGAACATTTAGTGCGAACTGCAACTTTGGGGAAAACATTAGCTACTGGGTGCACAGCAAGATCCCAATCTGAGAGTATTTTCCTGATGTTGGGTGAATGATATTGACCGGGGAAAACTCACCCAGTTCTTCTCCAAAATAATGGGTGTACGATCCACTACTCCCCATTGAATGGACACAAAACACACACTCACTACTGTCCCTCTGACAGTGCGGCACTCCCTCAGTACTGTCCCTCTGACAGTGCGGCACTCCCTCAGTACTGTCCCTCTGACAGTGCGGCACTCCCTCAGTACTGTCCCTCTGACAGTGCGGCACTCCCTCAGCACTGACCCTCTGACAGTGCGGCACTCCCTCAGCACTGACCCTCTGACAGTGCGGCACTCCCTCAGCACTGACCCTCTGACAGTGCGGCACTCCCTCAGCACTGACCCTCTGACAGTGCGGCACTCCCTCAGCACTGACCCTCTGACAGTGCGGCACTCCCTCAGCACTGACCCTCTGACAGTGCGGCACTCCCTCAGCACTGACCCTCTGACAGTGCGGCACTCCCTCAGCACTGACCCTCTGACAGTGCGGCACTCCCTCAGCACTGACCCTCTGACAGTGCGGCACTCCCTCAGCACTGACCCTCTGACAGTGCGGCACTCCCTCAGCACTGACCCTCTGACAGTGCGGCACTCCCTCAGCACTGACCCTCTGACAGTGCGGCACTCCCTCAGCACTGACCCTCTGACAGTGCGGCACTCCCTCAGCACTGACCCTCTGACAGTGCGGCACTCCCTCAGCACTGACCCTCTGACAGTGCGGCACTCCCTCAGTACTGACCCTCTGACAGTGTGGCACTCCCTCAGTACTGACTCTGGAATGTCTGATTGGAAGTTATATTAAGACTTGTGCTGCTGCCAATGGACCTGCTCAAACCCCGGTGCCATATAAATGCAAGTTGTTCTGGTTAAGCTGAGCTGCATCTGAAATCTTCAGCTGTGCCGCCTATTTAAATGTTTGTCACTGGACAGTCAACATTCACCATTAAACTGGGATGAGCTGTTGATGATGTATTGATGATGTATTGATGAGCTGTTGATGATGTATTGATGACCTATTGATGAGCTGTTGATGATGTATTGATGATGTATTGATGACCTATTGATGAGCTGTTGATGATGTATTGATGACCTATTGATGAGCTGTTGATGTTTCTCTCTCTGCTCCACAGGGAGCTGTTGGTGACGTGGGACCCCGAGGCCAGAAAGGAGCAAAAGGCGACCCTGTCTTCATCTCCACAATCACCATGAAAGGTCAAGAAATTGGAGACACCAATCAGACTCTTGATTGAGTGGCACTCTGATTGAGTTGGTGGAATGAGGGAATGTAAAAAGGAAGAGAAAGACAGAGGGAGAGAAGCTGGCAGAGGGAGGGGAGGATGATAGAGGGAGTATGGATGGTGGAGGGAAGGGAGGATGGTGGAGGGAAAGGAGGATGGTGGAGGTAAAGCAAAAGGTACCATGGCAACAAAAGGCAGCACTGTGCGAGAGGGATTCATTCTGCGTTGTGTCTTAAGAATTTCTCTCAAATGTACCTTTGTTACATTCTTAGAACGTCCAGTGCACAGTGCAGTGACCCAGTGCCCAGTGCAGTGACCCAGTGCCCAGTGCAGTGCACAGTGCAGTGACCCAGTGCCCAGTGCAGTGACCCAGTGCAGTGCACAGTGCAGTGACCCAGTGCCCAGTGCAGTGACCCAGTGCATAGTGCAGTGACCCAGTGCACAGCGCAGTGACCCAGTGCACAGCGCAGTGACCGGTGCACAGCGCAGTGACCGGTGCATAGCACAGTGACCCAGTGCACAGTGCAGTGACCCAGTGCACAGTGCCCAGCAAGTGACCCAGTGCCCAATGCCCAGTCCAGTTATCATTTCAGCTTTATAGATTCCCTTTAATGGGCAGAGACTCCATTAATACTGGAGCTGCTTTGAGTGTGTAATGGTTAAGCAACATTATCAGGGCTGCCAGCTGAGTGCAGAGGCAGCAAAGCTGGGGGGACAGCCACACAGGCAGGAGTCCCTCAGGCTATCGGAGAAACCAGGGCCATGGGCCAGATTGAGGAACCCTCCCCCCCGCCACACACCGGCAACTCACCAACCCCAACACCCACACCCAGCAAACAGCCTGGACATTCCCAGCACCCCCCCCCCCCAGCTGCCTCCATGGACCTCTGTAGCAATGAGAAGGAGCCAGTCACAAACTCAAATCCCCCATTTACCATCCCCAGAGTAACCGTTACCAAAGACCGGAACAATGCCCCAGCGGTAACGCAAACTCCCTCTGCTTTTATTCCAGGTTCCAAAGGCGATGCAGGACAGAAGGGATTACCGGGAGTTCACGGACAGCCCGGTATCCCCGGACGGGATGGTAAACCCGGCAGACCAGGTTTACCGGGACGTGCTGTAAGTTGATGCATTGAAGCCTGAACATTACAAAAGTGAGGGAGCTGAAATTCCCTGATTCAATCACACTTTATAAACGGGAATTTGAGAAGCACTCATCCAGAAGGAACACATTGCGTTGTTTCAAGGAAAGAGCAGGAAAAGTCGGAGTAATCAAATAGCTCGCACAAAGGGCTAGCACAAACACAATGGGCTGAATGGCCACCTGGTAGTGAACATTTGCAGTTATGTGCGCTGTAGCTGCTGTGTTACGATTGTGTAGACCATTCTGTCTGCTTAGCCATTCAATGAGATGATGATTCTGGGTCCTAAGCTCTGGAATGCTCTCTGTAAACATCTCTGCCGGTCTCTCCTGCTTTAAGACGCTCCTTAAACCTTTAGCATATTTCCTCAGCTCCACATTCCCACCTCATCCCAGACTGATTCCCTCACTGATTAAAAATCTGTGTCTCAGCCTCGAACATACTGAGTGACCCAGCCTCCACCACCCTCTGCGGTAAAGAATTCCACAGATTCACTCCCCTCTGTGAAAAGAAATTCCTCCTCATCCGTGTTAAATGGGTGACCCCTTTAACCTGAGACTATACCGTCTGCTCCCAGATTCTCCCACTCGAGGAAACATCGTCTCAGCATCAACCCTGTCAAACCCCCGGAGAATCCGATAAGTCTCAGTAAGATTTCCTCTCATTCTCCTAAACTCCAATGATTACAGACCCGACCTACTCAACCTCTCCGCATAAGAAATCCCTCCAGATCCAGGATCAACCGAGTGAATTTTCCCTGGATTGCCCCAGTGCCAGTATATCTTTCCTTAGATAAGGGGACCAAACTGTTCACAGTATTCCAGGTGTGTGTTCTGCGGCTGGGTGGTACTGCCTGATGCTGAGACAGTGGTAGGGCACAGATCAATGTTTTTAATGAGTTCAGCGCTGGTTATACCTGCCCAGCTCTTCCCCACCCACCCAGTGCTGGCCTCTTGAGCACCCCCTGGTTTCGATCTCTGTCTTGATGTGGGTATGCCGGCGTTGGACTGGCGTAAACACAGTAAAAAGTCTGACAACACCAGGTTTTAGTCCAACCTATTTATTTGATAATATACTCGCAAGCTTTACTCTCCATTCACCTGACGAAGGGGCTAACCCGAAAGCTTGTGAGTCTATTATCAAATAAATAGGTTGGACTAAAACCTGGTGTTGTCAGACTTTTTACTTCGATCTCTGTACCAGTAACAGCCATGGCTCCGGAATTCCCTCTCTAAACCTCTCTGCCACTCTCTCCCCCTACCATGATGTGGAGATGCTGGCGTTGGACTGGGGTGGGCACAGTAAAAAGTCCCACAAAACCAGGTTAAAGTCCAACAGGTTTACTTTGGTAGCACGAGCTTTCAGAGCACTGCTCCTTCCTCAGGTAAATCCTCCAAGATGCTTCTTAAAACTGACCTCTTGAGCACGGCTCAGCACAGCTCTGCGAATATCTCCTCAGTGCTGCATTGTGTTTGATGTTTGTTGATGTGAAGCAGCTTGGGGCATTTTACTATGTTAAGGTGCTATATAAATGTAAGACATTGTTGGTGAAATGATGGCGTTCTCTCCATTTTCTGAACACGTGATTTTCCCTCTGTTTCAGGGTGATTCTGGAGGGGGTTACCCTGGCGATGATGGTCACCAGGGTGCCCCAGGTGTGAAAGGGTATATGGGGAAGCCGGGTCTGCCCGGGGTGGGCATTCGAGGGCCAAAAGGGAGATTTGGGCATCCTGGCGACTTTGGACCTGTCGGTGTTCCGGGAATTCCAGGACATCCAGGCCCACCTGGGGCCCCAGGTAAGTCTCACACCTTTCAGCTCGGAGCTTTGTGGAGTTGAGAAAAATGTTTCTGTAAATAGGAAGTTTCTGTAAATGAGTCCGTGCTAAAACCTCCATTACCCACAGTGCCACTCTGACAGGAAGTACCACAGCCTCTCCTATAACTGACCTCAGGCAGTAACTCTCACCCAGGCTGCTGGGAGGAGTCACCAACGTCTGGTCAGAGTGACCCTGTGATTGGGAGACCCCGGGGTAGCTCAGGGGAGTACCTCATAATGACATGGCAACTGGTCTGGACGGTGAAAACATCACAGGCCTTGGACCTGCAGAGGCCTTCTCCCGGAATCTAATATGGAGCACCAGGCTGTTGGGGGGGGTGGGTGGTGTGGGCAGGGGGGGTGCGGGTGGTGTGGGCAGGGGGGGTGCCAGCTCGGACTGTTGAAGAGGGAGGGGACTAATAATCATTCGGGGGCGGTGGGGTGAGTAAGAGAAGTGCCAGCTCCAATTGGGGGGCGGGCTGGGGAGGGGTTTGGATGGATGGAGGGGATTGGGGGTGGGATGGGGAGGGGTTTGGATGGATGGAGGGGATTGGGGGTGGGATGGGGAGGGGTTTGGATGGATGGAGGGGATTGGGGGGTGGGATGGGGAGGGGTTTGGATGGATGGAGGGGATTGGGGGGTGGGATGGGGAGGGGTTTGGATGGATGGAGGGGATTGGGGGGGTGGGATGGGGAGGGGTTTGGATGGATGGAGGGGATTGGGGGGTGGGATGGGGAGGGGTTTGGATGGATGGAGGGGATTGGGGGGTGGGATGGGGAGGGGTTTGGATGGATGGAGGGGATTGGGGGGCGGGATGGGGTGTGCCGGGCGGGGGGAGATGGAGGTTGAACTCCCTCCCAATATGACGGCGTGAAACACACCCCCTCAATTGTTTCTGGCAGAGTGCGGTAAGATCTGGAGGGAAATGTGTCAGTTTCTCATTGGAAACAACACTGCCATTTCTGGTAAGATTTCACCCCCAGTCTCAGATAGTTTATGAAAATCTCCTTTGGACAGAACAGGAGTTGGTAAAACAGTTTAGATGGAGATTTCAGGACCTTCTCTATCTTAGTCCCAGTGAGAGTGAGGAGCGGCTGGCTGTTTTTAGTGAGTATTTTTATCCCCCCTGTTCTGTGTAATCATTTCTCTGTGTTTCTGTTTGAATGCCAGGGGACTGCACTGACCAACAACAGATCGTGTCTCAGGATGGCAGAATCCTCCATTCAGGTAGAGTCTGGATCTTCACCACCTCCTGTTTGCTTTTCCTGGGTATTGATGTCCTGACAGAGAGTGGGAATGAAAGATTGGTTTTCCTGAGGGAGAACGAGCTGAGGATTCTCGTTGGCGTGATTCCCTACACAGGATGATTGGAATTGGGGAGGTTTAACCACAGGAAGCTTGGAGGAAGAGGCAGAAACATCATCTGAAGCAGAATTAGAAAAGCATTTAAACAGAGACAAGGAAATGTAATGGAGAGCAGCAATAGGGCAGTGGAAGGAGATGAGATTGGACAGTTTCAGTGCAGTGAGTGACTGCGATATACAAATCATTTTGTTTAGTTGCCCAGGTCTCGGGGTAGATTCTCCACACTGCTTCCTCCTTCAGCTTTCAGTTCAGGGATCTGATCTCCAGCTGATTGTTGTAACTCTGTTATATATCTGAGCAGAAAGATATAACTTGCCCAATCCATTGGATCCAGCATGGTACTCGGACACATGGCAAGTATAATTCTCCATCAAACAACAGCTCTTTGCAATGTTGCTTTTCAGACAGAAGGAATGTCTTTGATTCCCGCAGAAATTTACCAATTGGTTCATCTTTCAAGATGATACTATTAGACCACTGGTTACAGGTGAGGAGGTGGTTATAGCAGTCAGTGTCTACCTGTTAACAGAGTGTCCAGCTCCTGATAATGGTGGCCCAGCTCCTTCAGGGGCAGAGACAGAGACAGGAGGTTTGTAAACGTCCATCGTTACAGGTGTTTACGCTACTCATTTGTAATGTTTGTACTCGGTGGTGTTTCATTATAACTAAAGCAGTCTCTATTAGAATCCTTCTGCACAGCGGAGTCACTAAATCCCTGACCACCAACATTCTGAAACTGAACCACACCCAGCCATATAAATACTGAGGCTACAAGAACAGGTCAAAGTCATAGAGCTTTATAGCATAGAAAGAGGCCCTTCAGCCCATCGTGTACCTGCCATCAAGTACCTGTCTACTCTAACCCCACTTTCCAGCCCTTGGTCTGTAGTTTTGTTTGCTTTGGCATTTTAAATGCCCCTCTAAATACTTTTTAAATGTTGTGAGAATTCCCACCTCTCCCATTCTTTCAGGCAGCGAGTTCCAGATTCCCACCACCCTCTGGTGAAAAAAACTTTCCTCAGATCCCCTCCAAATCTCCTGACCCTGACCTTAAATCCATGCCCCCTGGTTTTTGGCCCCTCTGTATTCCTATCCATCCAATCCGTGTCCCTCATCATTTTGTACACCTCGATGAGGCTCCCCGGTCAGCCTTCTCTGCTGTGGGGGAAACAGCCCCCGGTCTATCCAGTCTCTGTTCATAGCTGGACCATTCCATCCCAGGCAGAATCCTTGGTCAATCTCCTCCCCATTGCAATCACATCCTTTGTATAATATAATGACTAGAACTGCACACAGTGCTCTAGCTGTGGTCTAATTGTGTTTTATAACAGCTCCATCATAACCTCCCTGCTCTTATACTCTGTGCCTCATTTAATAAAGGCAAGTATCCCGTATTCCTTCTTCACCACCTCATTCCCCCCTCTGTCCTGCTGCTGTCAGGGATCTGTGGACATGTATCCCAAGGCCTCTCTGGTGTTTCCCAGCACCCCGCTGTTCATTGTATATTCCCTTGCCTTCTCCCAAAATACATCCTCACACTTTTCAGGGTTAAATTCCATTTGCCGCTGTTCTGCCCGTCTACACCATCCTGCTTCCCTCCTCACTATTTACCACATCACCAATTTCTGTGCCATCTGTGAATTTACTGATCAGACCCTCACATTCACATCTAGATCATTAACATTCGCTACAAACAGCGAGGGATCCCTGCACTGATCCCTGCGGAACGCCACTGGATACAGGCTTCCTGTTACAAAAACTACCTTCCACCCTCACCCTCTGCCTCCTGCCACAGAGCCAAATTCTGGATCCAATTTGCCACATTGCCCTGGACCCCACGGGCTCGATGTGGAACCTTGTTAAAAACCTTCCTGAAGTCTGTGTAGACTACATCAACTGCACTGCCCTCATCGACACCCCGAGTCACCCCTTATAAACATTTAATCCAATCTGCTGGACGTGATCTCCCCCCGACTGTCCTTCATTAATTCTTGCCCCTCCAATTGGAGATTCATTCTGTCCCTCAGAGTTCTCTCCAGTTAGTTCCCTCGCACTGACGTTAGTCTGGGAACTCTGCGGCGAGTAACTCGCTGCCTGACTTACCATCTACAAGTCAGGATTGTGACGGAATTCTCCCCACTTTCCTGGACGGTGCAGATCAAACAACACTCAAGAAGCTCGACACCATCCAGGACAAGACAGCCCCGCTTGATTGGCCACCCCATCCTCCACCTTAAACCTTCATTGCTTCCAACAGGATTGGATATTGACTGGAGTGTGTGTACCATCACACTGCTTCACTGGTCCCCTTACAGTCACGTCTCTGTGATACCCACAATATCGGACCGGCTAATTTCAATGTACACAACAAGCTCATTTATCTTGTTCCGTGCACTGTGTGCACTCAGGTACAACACTCTCAGTCCAGCATTGACCAACCCCCTTCTCATACTTGTCACCTATTTTGTCCTGCCTGAGGTTAGGTTCCTGCTATACTCTCTGCTCTATTACGTGGTCTGGAAACTTTACTCACCTCTCCTGAACCCTCAGCTTCATGAACCTGCGCTTCTACCCTCTCCTTTAACTTTGATTTTGTAATTCTCCATGCAACTGAACCCTCCACCCCACTATTTAGTTTAAAGCCCTACCTACAGCCTTAGTTATACGATTCGCCAGGATTCTGGTCCCAGCACGATTCAGATGAAGATTGGAACAAGTCCCCTCTGCCCCAATACTGGTGCTAATGTCCCATGAATTCAAATCCATTCCTCCCACACCAATCTCTGAGCCACACATTTACCTCCTTAATCTTATTGACCCTGCACCAATTAGCTCGTGGCTCAGGCAGTAATCCAGAGATTATTACCTATTTGGTCCTGCTTTTTAATTTAACTCCTAGCCGTTCATACTCCCTTAGCAGAACCTTTGTTCCTGTTCTATCTGTGTCACTGGACCACCATAACTGGATTTCATCATCCTGACTCGGAAATATATCACCATTCCGTCACTGTCGCTGGGTCAAAATCCTGGAACTCCTTCCCTAACAGCACTGTGGGTGTACCTACACCACGTGGACTGCAGCGATTCAAGAAGGCAGCTCTCCACCACCTTCTCAAGGGGCAATTAGGGATGGGTAATAAACGCTGGCTTAGCCAGAGACACACACATTCCGTCAGTGTTTTTTTTGTGTTTTTCGGTATCATTGGGATTTGATGAATTTGTGAAGATTCCATTTGATTATTTTGTTGCTCTTCACAGGAGTTCCTTGTGGAACGCCAGGACAGAGAGGAGAAAGGGGGCCACCAGGTCCTCCTGGAAGTAAAGGTAGGTCCGAGATTACTGCAACCCCCTCTGCGGATAGGCAGCCATTTACACTCATTAACATCAAGCTGTTTGCTCTTCTCATTGAAAAACATTGTTGCTTTCCAGGTATTAAAGGTCAGCGGGGATTTCCAGGATTATCCAGATCAGGATTCCCAGGAAGAAAAGGTTTTGTCGGTGCCCCAGGACCGGGAATTCCAGGACCACCAGGTTACCCGAAAACAAATTTTTCTCTGTTGCCGTTGTGCCTGATGTGAGGATGTGCTGGGACCAGAGGAACATGAGCTGGCCATTCAGCCCACAATTCTGCTTCGATAAGGGATGATTCAGCTCCAGACACCCTCTTCCCTTCCAATATCTTTATCACCCTTTGTTTTAAACCAATGGGAGCGATTTTAATACAACTGCGCATTTTGCCAATTCATTTCACAGTCTCAGGGATTGAGTTCAAAGTCTTTGGGCCTGGAGTCACGTATTGGCCCAGACAGGACAGGCACCACAGGTTGACTTTCCGATAGGATATTACTGAAGCAAACATGTCTTTCCAGCCAAAGTGCTGACTTTGACTCAGGCTGTTTCCTCTTTACAGATTTAAAAATATCTGATGGTGAGAGAGGGACTCCCTCGAGTCATAACCCACAGAACGTTATTCCACTGGGACTTGATTATCGAGGTTCAGGGCGAGGATCAGTACAGTGGGATTAATTGGACAACTCTTTCAAAGAGCTAGCACAGGCTCTATGGGCTGAATGGACTCCTCCTGTCCTGTACGATTGTGTGGTAACTGTTATCCCAATGTACAATCACCCAGTATTCCACCAATGTTTCCTACACCCTGCGTCCAGTCTTAGGAATCCATCTCCTTACAACAAATCTGCAGTCACTGTTGGAGGAGACAACCTGACCCAGAATCACTCACCCTCTTCAGAATTAAATCCCCAATATTCTCTCATTGCACACCCCCACATACCCTACCCCAACTGCTCAAAATCAATCCACAGGAATGCGGTCTGACCCTCACACCCTGACCCTCTGCACTCAAACTCTCCACACTCTGACCCTCACACCCCGACCCTCACACTCTGACCCTCCACACCCTGACCCTCTGCACTCAAACCCTCCACACCCTGACCCTCCGCACCCTGACCCTCCGCACTCAAACTCTCCACACTCTGACCCTCCACACCCTGACCCTCCACACCCTGACCCTCCGCACCCTGACCCTCCGCACCCTGAGCCTCCGCGCTCTGACCCTCACACTCTGACCCTCCGCGCTCTGACCCTCCGCGCTCTGACCCTCCGCGCTCTGACCCTCCACGCTCTGACCCTCCGCGCTCTGACCCTCCGCGCTCTGACCCTCCGCGCTCTGACCCTCTGCGCTCTGATGTAAATGTAAATGAATCCACTGGAGTTGGTCTGGTTGTATCCGTGTTTTATGGAATTTCTCCCGCCGCTTCCTGAGGCTGTTTTGATAACTCGAGCAGATCTGGAGTTGATGAAACGCACTGAACTTTTCAAAAGCTTGAAGAAAATGTGAAATTTTAAAATGACTCCCTGTGTTTACGAATCCATCCCTGTCTCCAATATCTCATCCAGTCCCATTCCAGCCAGAGAATTCCAATTCCAGCATTTGTCCAGTCTACTATCCTTCAGCGAGCAGTCAGGTTCCGGAATTCCCTCCTGAAACTGCACTCGTTTCCTTTAACTCCCTCCTTTGACCCGGCTGTTTGACCAGCCCAGCATCCAGAAGCTCCCTTTGTGTCAGTCAGTGTCAGACATTGGTTTATCATTGATCCTGTGAAGGGTTGAGGGATGTTTATTGTTAAAGGCGCTATATAAATGTCAGCTTCTGTTTTTAAACGATTCCCATGCCATCAATCCTCCTGTAGGTTTTATTGGGCCTCGAGGAGATCAGGGAACCTCAGGCCCACCAGGACCTCCCGGAGTCTCCGGCTTCCCAGGATTATCCGGCAGACCAGGCCTACCCGGTGAAAAAGGTTTGCCCGGAGAAGCAATCGGCGCGGTGCCGGGATACCCCGGTGAACCAGGACAACCGGGTCAGGCTGGACTCAAAGGAATAAAAGGAGAGGCTGGAGACATTGGATTCCGAGGCAAGCAGCGCATCAAATCATTATTTATCCGTCTGTCTCTGAGACACCGCGCCTCAGGAAGGGTATCTGGTCCTTGGACAGGGAGCGGAGGGGATTTACCAGAAAGTTCCGGGGACGAGGGGCTTCAGTTAGTGCGGAGAGACTGGAAAAGCTGGGATTGGCCTCCTTAGAGCAAGGTTTAGGGGAGATTGTGAGAGAGGTGTTTGAAATCTTGGAGAGTTACACTGAGGAAATTGCTTCCAATAGTAAGATGGTCTGTCACCAGAGAATAAAGATTTATGATAATTGGTAAAAGAATTAAGTGGAAAACACAGAGGAACACAGGGGATTGTGAAGATCCCTAACCAACAACCTGAATCACACACAGAGGATGGATTCACAGAGCTACAGGGGACAGGACAGACATTGTGCATGAATCACAGGATAGCTAAAGGGCTAGCACAGATAGGAAGGGCTGAACAGCCTCCTTTCACTGATGTGTCATTCTCTGATTCTCAGTTGAGTTTTAGGGGTGAAATTGTTTCTTGCCTGGAGCCCAAATCCACCCCCCCCACCCCAGTTTCACTGTACCCCATTTCCTGTATCTCTGAGAGCATTGGGTTCATTGCGTAGGAGCACCAAGGACACAGCACCAGGTTCAGTTCCAGCCTTGGGTCACTGTAATGTGGTGTTTGCACATTCTCCCCATGTCTGCATGGGTTTCCAGCCACACTCCAAAGATGTGCAGGTTAGGTGCGTTGCCATGGTAAATGTGTGGGGTCCTGGATGTAGGGCCTGGATAAGATGCTCTGTCTTCATTTGGCTCTGTTGGGGTTTTGTGGTCCTGTGACGTTGAGGCTGTGGAGAAGGAGATTCCAGTTGGGGATGGATAGCTAACTGGAGTATCTGCCATTCCTTAATCTTCCCCCAGGTCTGAACATCAAGCAGTGTTGTAGCTGCAGCGTAACCCAGTCTTTAGCAGTACGTGGATGGTGAGGACAGCCTCAGGCAGCCAGGTCCTTGTCTCGAGAAAGCAGCTTCTGTTCTTTTATAAATACATTGACAATTCCCAGAAGAAATTAAAGCCTTTTTTTCCCTCAGGTGGAACGGGACCTTTGGGAGCACCTGGTCCAGTGGGACAACAAGGCAGTCCCGGAGTGCCTGGCAGTCCTGGGCTCCCTGGAGCCAGGGGTCCGTACGGGACTGTGGGACAGCCAGGCCTGGCAGGGTTAACAGGAGCACGTGGCTTCCCAGGACCTTTTGGTAAGTACACTGACCTCACCAACAAGCGTGCAGCTGGCAGGAATCCGGGGAGCAGAGGGACCCATAAACCACAGTAATATCAATGTGACATCAGCCAGACACCAGCTTCATAACCCAAGGGTCTGCGTCAAATCCCACTCCAGAGACTGGAGTTCACAATTCAGGCTAACAGTCCCAGCGCAGGACTGAGGGAGTGCCGCACTGTCAGAGGGTCAGTACTGAGGGAGCGCCGCACTGTCAGAGGGTCAGTACTGAGGGAGCGCCGCACTGTCAGAGGGTCAGTGCTGAGGGAGTGCCGCACTGTCAGAGGGTCAGTGCTGAGGGAGTGCCGCACTGTCAGAGGGTCAGTACTGAGGGAGTGCTGCACTGTCAGAGGGTCAGTGCTGAGGGAGCGCCGCACTGTCAGAGGGTCAGTGCCGAGGGAGTGCCGCACTGTCAGAGGGTCAGTACTGAGGGAGTGCCGCACTGTCAGAGGGTCAGTACTGAGGGAGTGCCGCACTGTCAGAGGGTCAGTGCCGAGGGAGTGCCGCACTGTCAGAGGGTCAGTGCTGAGGGAGTGCCGCACTGTCAGAGGGTCAGTGCTGAGGGAGTGCCGCACTGTCAGAGGGTCAGTACTGAGGGAGTGCTGCACTGTCAGAGGGTCAGTGCTGAGGGAGCGCCGCACTGTCAGAGGGTCAGTGCTGAGGGAGTGCTGCACTGTCAGAGGGTCAGTGCTGAGGGAGTGCCGCACTGTCAGAGGGTCAGTGCTGAGGGAGTGCCGCACTGTCAGAGGGTCAGTACTGAGGGAGCGCCGCACTGTCAGAGGGTCAGTGCTGAGGGAGTGCCGCACTGTCAGAGGGTCAGTGCTGAGGGAGTGCCGCACTGTCAGAGGGTCAGTACTGAGGGAGCACCGCACTGTCAGAGGGTCAGTGCTGAGGGAGTGCCGCACTGTCAGAGGGTCAGTACTGAGGGAGTGCCGCACTGTCAGAGGGTCAGTGCTGAGGGAGTGCTGCACTGTCAGAGGGTCAGTGCTGAGGGAGTGCCGCACTGTCAGATGTGCTGTCTTTTTGATAGGTCATTAAACTGCAGCCTCACAGATGTATTTTAAAGATTCACAATTACTATTGCAAAGCAAAGCCAGTGGGTGTGAACGGCGAGTGGGTGTGAACGGCGAGTGAGTGTGAACGGCGAGTGAGTGTGAACGGCGAGTGGGTGTGAACGGCGAGTGGGTGTGAACGGCGAGTGGGTGCGAACGGCGAGTGAGTGCGAACGGCAAGTGGGTGCGAACGGCGAGTGAGTGTGAACGGCGAGTGAGTGTGAACGGCGAGTGGGTGTGAACGGCGAGTGGGTGTGAACGGCGAGTGGGTGCGAACGGCGAGTGGGTGCGAACGGCGAGTGAGTGTGAACGGCGAGTGGGTGTGAACGGCGAGTGGGTGTGAACGGCGAGTGGGTGCGAACGGCGAGTGGGTGCGAACGGCGAGTGGGTGCGAACGGCGAGTGGGTGCGAACGGCGAGTGGGTGCGAACGGTGAGTGGGTGTGAACGGCGAGTGGGTGCGAACGGCGAGTGGGTGTGAATGGTGAGTGGGTGCGAACGGCGAGTGGGTGTGAACGGCGAGTGGGTGCGAACGGCGAGTGGGTGCGAACGGCGAGTGGGTGTGAACGGCGAGTGGGTGTGAACGGCGAGTGGGTGTGAACGGCGAGTGAGTGTGAACGGCGAGTGGGTGTGAATGTTTCTCTGTCTGTGCTGGCAGTTTGCAGTCTGTGTAATAACTGCTGTTTTCTTGTTGCAATTGTTTCCATTTTTCAAACATACTCCACTTTCTAACTCTGCGATGCCCCGAGTTTCGCCCTTTCCCTCGATCTCAGTTCCACAGCCTGACAAGTGAACACTGCCGGGCTCTCTGGTCAGCTGCTGTCCCTCGATTGCGGCACTAAGTGGCACCTTTGAGTGGTGGACATCAGGCCAGTTGATGTTGTTTCCTGATAACTTCCTGATCTGTTTTAATGAAGGGAATTTGAATTCTCTGTGCTGCCATGTGTATACATTCTCTCCGGATCATTCTCCGGCTTTCTGGAATGTTTATCCTGAATAATAACAGCTCGGTGGTGGGAAGTGGCTTCATTTGAATTGTCAAACTGCAGGCATTGAGGAGTGAGAGTATTATTCCTAAGACAGGCCACACTCGACATTGTCCATTACCTCGTGGGTCTCGAGCAGTATCTAACAGTCCGAGGACCCCCTGCCTGATCTTTAACACGGCAGCAGGTTGGACCAGACCCAACACAGCAATCAGGAGCAGGCCATTTGGCCCGTCCCAAGCCTGCTCAGCATTTCCATTGGCTGATCTGACCGTGACCTCAGCCCCACATTGCCCGTCCCCCCCGAGAACCTTCCGGCCCCTTGTTAATTAGGAATCTATCTCACTCTCTCTGCTCCCACTGCTTTCCAGGAAGGGAGTTCCAGAGACTCACCCCTCTGAGAGGGAACAGATTTAGACTCATCTCTGTCTTAAATGAGCGACCCTTATTTTCAAAAATCATTTTCCCACACTATACTCCACTTGCCCATTCACTTCACCTGTCAGAATCCTTTAGTAGCCTCCTTATGTCCTATTTATTTTCCTGTCTCTGTGTCGTCAGCAAATGTAGCAACAAAACCCTCAGTTCCTCCACTAAGGTCATGGATGTAAATTGTGAATAGTTGAGACCCTGTGACATCGCACTCATTACAGGAATGTCCCATTTCTCTGTTTCCTGTTACCGAACCAATCTTCAATCTGTCACCCCCTAAATCATGAGCTTTTATTTTTCACAATAACCTCTGATGTGACTGCTTATCAAGTGCTTTCCAGGAATCTGAGTACAATATATCCACCAGTTCCCCTGTAACAACAGCACATGTGACTTATTCAAAGAATTCCAGTAAATTAAAATAGAATCATACAATCCCTACAGTGCAAAAGGAGGCCATTCAGCCCATCAAGCCTGCACTGATAACAATCCCACCCAGGCCCTATCCCTTTAACACCATGGATTTATCCTGCTAACCCCTCTGACACTAAGGGTCAAATTAGCATGATCTATCCACCTAACCAGCACATCCTTTGAGTGTAGGAGGAAACCCACGCAGACATGGGGAGAACATGCAGACTCCAGACAGAGGGTGACCTGAGACTGGAATTGAACCTGGGTTCCTGACGCTATGAAGCAGCAGCGCTAACCACTGTGCCATCTTGCTAAACATGATTTCCCTTTCACAAAACCATATTGTCTGTGACTGATTGCCTTGAACTTTTCCAACTGCCCTGCTGGAATATCTTTCATATTAGTTTCTAACATTTTCCCTGCGACAGATGTTAGTCTAACTGCCCTGGAGTTTCCTATATTTTGTCTCCCTCCCTTTTTGAATGAGGAGCTGTATTTATTATTTTCCAGTCTAATGGAACCTTCCCCAAATTCTGGTAATTTTGGAAAATTTAAACCAATGCATCAACCATCTCACTAAACACTTCTTTCAAGTTCCCAGGGTGAAGTCCATCTGGACCCGGGGATTTGTCCGCCTGCAACCCCCAATAATTTGCTCAGTATCACTTCCCCGGTGACTGTAACTTCTCTCAGTTTCTTCCTCTTTTCCATTTCCTGAGGTACAGTTATTTCGGGAATGTTACTCATATCGTTATAGTAAAGACCGATGCAAAACCCCTGTTCAATTCATCCACCATCCCCTTATTTTCCATTATCAATTCTGCCGGCACATTTTCTATGGGACCAATGCTCACTGCGTGATTCTTATTTAAATCTGTATCGAAACTAGCTAGCTTTCTCTCATACTCTCGTTCATCTCTCATTATCCTTTCCAATCTTCTAACCTGCCACTCATCTTTGTACAAACTTTTTTTTTAAATTTAATACTGTCCCCTCCTCCCCACCCCCCCTCCCTCCCCCACCCCCCTCCACCCATCCCCCCATCCTTCCCATCCCCCCTCCCTCCTCCCCACCCCCTCTCCCTCCTCCCCACCCCCCTCCTCCCCATCCCCCCATCCCCCCCTCCTCCCCATCCCCCCTCCCTCCTCCCCACCCCCCTCTCCCTCCTCCCCATCCCTCCCCTCTCTCCTTCCCACCCCCCTCCCTCCTCCCCATCTCCTCTCCCTCCTCCCCATCCCCCTCTCCTCTCCCTCCACCTCTCCGTCCTCCTCCCCATCTCCCCTCCCACCTCCCCACCCCCCTCCTCCTCTCCCTCCACCTCCTCTCCCTCTTCCCCATCTCCCCTCCCTCCTCCCCATCTCCTCTCCCTCCTCCCCATCCCCCTCCTCCTCTTCCTCCTCCCCTCCCTCCTCTCCCCCTGCCTCCATTCAGTAATGATGCTCTCTTTGGTTCCAGGCGCTCATGGTTTTAAGGGGGAACATGGCGATCGAGGGTCCTCCAGGCCCTGCTGGAATGAAAGGTTTGCCGGGAATTCCCGGTGTCCAGGGTCCATTCGGAGATCCAGGATTCCCTGGATCCCCTGGCTCTTTCGGGATGGATGGGCTGCCGGGGCTGGATGGATTGAAAGGTAAGATGATAACAAGAGCACGTTGTTTGTTCGCCCAGAATTTATCTTCTAAGATCCATCTGTGCTTTGAAATGTAAAGTTTCCAGGGATTATTTGTCGTTTTTGGCTGGGATTTAAACTCAAACTCTGTCAGTCATTCCTCACTCAATATTAACTTGTCCTTTTGAGACTTTTTATTCTCTCAGTGGGGTGTAGGTATCACTGACTAGGGCCAGAATTTATTGCCCATCCCTAACTGCCCTTGAGAAGGTGGGGGTGAGCTGTCTTCCTGAGCCGCTGCAGTCCGTGTGGTGTAGGTCCACCCACAGTGCTGTTAGGGAGGAAGCTGGAGGGTTTGTCCCAGTGACAGTGAAGGAACGATGATATATTTCCAAGTTTGGAGGGAATGTTCAGGTGGTGTTTCCCAGGTATCGGCTGTTCTTGTCCTCCTACATGTAGCGATGGTGGGTTTGGAAGGTGTAACCAGTCAGGTAAGGAGAGACTGGCTGGTAATGGAATTCCTGAGAAGATTTATTAAGCAGCAAACAGCGATAATTAACAAAGTTAGACAATTATTCTACTAGCTTCACACATACCCAGGTCTCCCAGTTCACCATTGGACACAGTCACTGTAAACAGTGAGTGCGGATTGTGTCTGAAGAACTTTATCATCCAGACGTTACTCAGAGATGGGGAATGATTATCTCCAGCCATGTCCTGCTCCTACTGAACCTTTCTAAAGCAAATGTATATTCACCAAATCCTGCCGTTTACAGCAAATCCCTTCAGCGTAAGAACTAAAAACTGCAGTTTATAATCTCACAGCCATTCTCTTTACACCTCAGAGACTGAGATACAAAACCAATAAATGTTTCTTGTTGGAGGTTTCCCACGCCCCACACTGGGGTATTTACCCTCTAGCCCCTATCCCACACCCCACACTGGGGTATTTACCCTCTAGCCCCTATCCCACACCCCACACTGGGGTATTTACCCTCTAGCCCCTATCCCACACCCCACACTGGGGTATTTACCCTCTAGCCCCTATCCCACACCCCACACTGGGGTATTTACCCTCTAGCCCCTATCCCACACCCCACACTGGGGTATTTACCCTCTAGCCCCTATCCCACACCCCACACTGGGGTATTTACCCTCTAGCCCCTATCCCACACCCCACACTGGGGTATTACATTATAAGGATGAATCCCAGAGCTGCTATATTTTTATCTCTATATCTGTCTGTTATTAATGAGATGCTAGTGTGTGAATAATGTCAGCCTGGTATCAGTTCCCTGCTGGATGTGATTGAGTTTTTATTCCTGTAGGTGTGAAGGGTTCACCGGGAATGGCAGGATTTCCTGGAGTGAAGGGAGTGAAAGGGCGACACGGCATCACAGGCTTGAAGGGGGATTCGGGATTACCGGGAATTCCAGGAATCGAGGGTCAAACTGGCGTGAGAGGGGTCAAAGGTGAGTGACCCATATTCTGAGTTAGTTTATGTGGTAATTCCTTCATAAAAAGAGAATAATTCCACCCCAATTAAAACCCAGTAAAGACATTGCAGGTTAATTTACTGTCTGCATTGTGTAGAGCAGCAGCGAATATCGACTGTGTCCAGCCAGAGGTTCTGCTCTCTTGTTTATTAGAAATCTTAAACTGACGGCAATCTCACCTTAAAACAAGTTCAGGATCGGAAGTTCCTGCTTAAATTCTGCTCAATTCAATCGATGGGTTTTTGAAGTTTTCTTCTGAATCTGAGTTATTATTCAGGGACAGCCGTCCTGTAGGAAACTCTCCCAAACTCTGGAACTCCAACAGATTATGGCACTTCTCATTTTCCATTCAAGGTCCCTGATCCACATTCCCGCACACACACACACAGACACACACACACAGACACACACAGACATGCACACACAGACACACACACACAGACATGCACACACACACACACACACACAGACACACACACACAGACACACACAGACATGCACACACAGACACACACACACAGACATACACACACACACACACACACACACACACACACACACACAGACACACACAGACATGCACACACAGACACACACACACAGACATGCACACACACACACACACACACAGACACACACACACACACACGCACACACACAGGCCACTGTATAATCCACACCTCCGTCACTACTCTGATAAGAATCAATTCATACAGCGGTGTGTGTCTGGAGTCTATTCGAATATCACATTGATCTCCACAACTAAATCAAAACAAAAAGGTCAACATGGATAAAGGGAAGAGTGAGCATTGGATCCAAACTGGAGCTTTGGAAGGAGCCTGTGAGGTTTTGTGGGAGAGGATGTGGTGCGGGGTTACAGAGAGCAGAATGAAAGATTTGAAATATATTATACGTGGATGTAATTGATGTGTTGTAGGAGCAGAGACAAGCGATAACATCTGTCTGTCATGGGGATGATAGACTGTGCCCAGTGTGTCTGTTACATCTGGATTGAACATCCTCCATTGTGCCTGGAGATGTCCACTTGTCAATGACAGTTCCTTCCACAGCTTTGGCCCAAGGTCTTACAGTCACTCTGTGTCACATACTTCTTAGGGACCAAGAAACTCCAAGGTGTATATTCCGAAGTTCGTTGAGACCCAGCTATTTTTGATTTTGGTGTCCGTGTGAGGATAAGATGTTTTACTCCAGGGTGATTCTATTGAACCACTAGGAAGCTTCTATTCACACAAACTTTCTTTAACAATGTAGTTTAACAGAATCAATTAACTTTTACAAACTGGAATACTTAAACATGACAAGATACAATTCTTGACTGCTAACTTATCTGTCTTAGTTCTAATTTAAGCAATATTCTTCTCAATCAGTTAGCAACTCACCAGCTTACATGCTGGTACATGGGCTACCATTCCTCACGTCTTTGAACACTTTGGAGAGACATACCGAGAGACACTTCTCTTCTGACACTCAAACAGAAGCCTCCAAAGAGAGAGAGAAAAAAAATCTCTTGTTTCTTTCAGGATCATGCAGAAACTAAACTGTTTTTCCCTGTAAGCTTAGCTCCACCCCCTCACATGACTCTGTCTCCTGTCAATCAATTGAATTCAACCCTATTCTGAAACCCTCGGGGAAGAAACAAAAGCACATTCGCTCAGGTTCAAACAAACACTCCATTATCCAGCATCAATTATTCTCCGGCATTCTCAGTTTGGAGCAACCTGGTTTGCAGACAGATTGGCACCAGGTAAACTCAAGCTGAATTTTAAACATACCCCTCATAAGAAATGTACATTTCTTGTCATTAACGCTAAAGAAACAAAACTCACCCAATGTTCTGCTCTGTAAGGTGGGCACTATAAGATGTCGGTGTCCCTTCCTGAGGTTTGGTGCGCTGACAGGTTGTTACAGAGTGACATTGTTTTATTGGTAATGACAGGTGACCGGGGAGAGACTGGTCCTCCAGGCCCAGCACCATCCATCGGATATATCATGCTGGGGAGAGTGAAGGGAGACAAGGGAGACGATGGAAATCCCGGAAAAATTGGATTTGTCGGTCCCAGAGGTGCAGTATGTCTGGAATATAAAATGTAATAATGGTTGCTGTTGTTTGGTTTTGTGTACAGTGATTAATGCCTCTGATATTTGGAACAATGCTGAATATTACCCAAATTGTTCACACAGCCTGTGCTGCTGTTTAACTATGACAGTCACCAGGCAAGACTGTTCCCTGCCTGTTGGTGAACACTTCAGTGGTCACGGGCATTCAGCCTCTGATCTTCGGGTAAGCATTCTCCAAGGCGGCCTTCACGACACACGACAGCGCAGAGTCGCTGAGCAGAGACTGATAGCCAAGTTCCGCACACGTGAGGACGGTCTCAACAGGGATCTTGGGTTCATGTCGCACTATCTGTAACCCCCGTGACTTGCCTGGGTTTGCAAAACCTCACTTACTGTACTGTCTGGAGACAATACACATCTCTTTAACCTGTGATCAGTGCTCCTTCCACTCACATTGTCAGCCACTTCAGGTCTTGAACAGTAGGTTAGGTGTAAGGATTCGCATTCTAATCAGTAATCTCTAAACTGTCTGTGCTTTATATGCTCTGTCTGAGGCCAGAACTCTCCATTCACCTGACAAAGGGGCTAACCCCGAAAGCTAGTGAGTGTACTATTTAATAAATCGGTTGGACTAAAACCTGGTGTTGTCAGAATGCTAACTGTCTAAAACATCTCCAGCTTTGGGTGGAAATGGGAATTCCTTTGGCAGTGAGTTGTGGGGATCTGGAAGGAACTGCCTGAAAGGGAAATCCTTTACTCAAAAAGGAGAAATTTGCAGGGATTGAACCATCGAATCCTTACAGCACAGGAGGAGGCCATTTGGCCCATCGAGTCTGTACCGACTCGCTGATAGAGCATCTTACCCAGGCCCAGTCTGCCCTGCTTGGAAAATTCAGTCCTTGGTTACTGTCAGACCCATCCCCCGGCTGCCTCAACCTCAGGGACCTTTCCTTCCAGCTAATTAGGGAAATGATTTTTGTTTGAAACTGCTGAGTGTTTTAATGAACCTTTCTACTGGAACAGAGAGCAAATCCTCAGGCCCACCCGCCCCCTCGCTCTCACTCCCCACACTCGGTTTGAATAATCGTTCAGTATTGTAAACTCCGGAATGGACAGGCCTGAGGGATGGGCCTCGGAGACATGGAGATGTAACCATGGCAACCTCATATAAACATCCGACACTTCCGCTCCCAGCTCACCCATTGGCTCCCAGAACAACAACCCCTTAAGCCTAAAATTCTCACCCTTGTGTCTAACCCCCTCAGTGTCCTTGCACCCCCTTCCCCGTCCCCCCCTTCCCCGTCCCCCTCCCCCCCGTCCCCGTCCCCCCCTTCCCCGTCCCCCCCTTCCCCGTCCCCCCCTTCCCCGTCCCCCTCCCCCCCGTCCCTGTCCCCCTCCCCCCCTTCCCCGTCCCCCTCCCCCCCTTCCCCGTCCCCCTCCCCCCCGTCCCTGTCCCCCTCCCCCCCTTCCCCGTCCCCCTCCCCCCCTTCCCCGTCCCCCTCCCCCCCTTCCCCGTCCCCCTCCCCCCCCTTCCCCGTCCCCCCTCCCCCCCCTTCCCCGTCCCCCTCCCCCCCTTCCCCGTCCCCCTCCCCCCCTTCCCCGTCCCCCTCCCCCCTCTTCCCCGTCCCCCTCCCCCTCTTCCCCGTCCCCCTCCCCCCTTCCCCACTCCCCCTCCCCCCCTTCCCCGTCCCCCCCTTCCCCGTCCCCCTCCCCCCCGTCCCCGTCCCCCCCTTCCCCGTCCCCCTCCCCCCCTTCCCCGTCCCCCTCCCCCCCTTCCCCGTCCCCCTCCCCCCTTCCCCATCCCCCTCCCCGCCTTCCCCGTCCCCCTCCCCCTCTTCCCCACTCCCCCTCCCCCCCTTCCCCATCCCCCTCCCCCTCTTCCCCGTCCCCCTCCCCCTCTTCCCCACTCCCCCTCCCCCCCTTCCCCATCCCCCTCCCCCTCTTCCCCGTCCCCCTCCCCCTCTTCCCCACTCCCTCTCCCCCTCTTCCCCGTCCCCCTCCCCCTCTTCCCCGTCCCCCTCCCCCTCTTCCCCACTCCCTCTCCCCCTATTCCCCTCCCTATTCTCCCTCCCCCTTCCCCCTCCCCCCCACCTGCTCCCCCTCCTCCTACCCCCTCTCTCCCCCTCCTTCCCCTCCTCTCCCCCTCCTCACCCCCTCACTCCCTCCCCCCCTTTGCCCCTTCTCCTCCCTGCTCCCCATTCCCACGATTTTCTCCCTGATTGTGGAGCTTGTGTGGAATTCTGTATCATTAATGCTTTTATGGAGCATGGTGAAATGTGTCACCAAGTTGAAGGTGCTATATAAATGCAGGCTGTTGCTTTATCTCTGAGTTAAGGGACTATCCAGCTGATGAATGTCTCCGTTGTTTGTTTGGATCAGGGGCAAAGGGAATGCCAGGATACCCGGGAAATCTCGGACGTCCAGGTGCTCCCGGATTTCCAGGGCAACAGAAAGGTGAGGAAGGATCACCTGGACTGCCAGGAGAACCTGGAAGCAAAGGAATGCCAGGAACACCTGGACCCCCAGGAATTAGTGGGTTCCCGGGAATGCCTGGAGAAAAGGTGAGTCTGAGGGAAAATATCCATTTATCCAGATTGATTCCCATTGCCGGCACTGAGGAAAATCTACCCTGACAGGCTCACATTCCCAAATTCACCCCAAAGGCTGGAGTTCTAGGCCCCAGTCAGGAGAAATCCAGTCCAGTGCTGAGGGAGTGCCACACTGTCAGAGGGTCAGTGCTGAGGGAGTGCCGCACTGTCAGAGGGTCAGTGCTGAGGGAGTGCCGCACTGTCAGAGGGTCAGTGCTGAGGGAGTGCCGCACTGTCAGAGGGTCAGTGCTGAGGGAGTGCCGCACTGTCAGAGGGTCAGTGCTGAGGGAGTGCCGCACTGTCAGAGGGTCAGTGCTGAGGGAGTGCCGCACTGTCAGAGGGTCAGTGCTGAGGGAGCGCCGCACTGTCAGAGGGTCAGTGCTGAGGGAGTGCCGCACTGTCAGAGGGTCAGTGCTGAGGGAGCGCCGCACTGTCAGAGGGTCAGTGCTGAGGGAGCGCCGCACTGTCAGAGGGTCAGTGCTGAGGGAGTGCCGCACTGTCAGAGGGTCAGTGCTGAGGGAGCGCCGCACTGTCAGAGGGTCAGTGCTGAGGGAGTGCCGCACTGTCAGAGGGTCAGTGCTGAGGGAGCGCCGCACTGTCAGAGGGTCAGTGCTGAGGGAGCGCCGCACTGTCAGAGGGTCAGTGCTGAGGGAGCGCCGCACTGTCAGAGGGTCAGTGCTGAGGGAGCGCCGCACTGTCAGAGGGTCAGTGCTGAGGGAGCGCCGCACTGTCAGAGGGTCAGTGCTGAGGGAGTGCCGCACTGTCAGAGGGTCAGTGCTGAGGGAGCGCCGCACTGTCAGAGGGTCAGTGCTGAGGGAGTGCCGCACTGTCAGAGGGTCAGTGCTGAGGGAGTGCCGCACTGTCAGAGGGTCAGTGCTGAGGGAGTGCCGCACTGTCAGCGGGTCAGTGCTGAGGGAGCGCCGCACTGTCAGAGGGTCAGTGCTGAGGGAGCGCCGCACTGTCAGAGGGTCAGTGCTGAGGGAGTGCCGCACTGTCAGAGGGTCAGTGCTGAGGGAGTGCCGCACTGTCAGAGGGTCAGTGCTGAGGGAGTGCCGCACTGTCAGAGGGTCAGTGCTGAGGGAGCGCCGCACTGTCAGAGGGTCAGTGCTGAGGGAGCGCCGCACTGTCAGAGGGTCAGTGCTGAGGGAGCGCCGCACTGTCAGAGGGTCAGTGCTGAGGGAGTGCCGCACTGTCAGAGGGTCAGTGCTGAGGGAGTGCCGCACTGTCGGAGGGTCAGTGCTGAGGGAGTGCTGCATTTTACACTGCTGTTAGTGTGAGATTGCTGTGTGTAAATTGGTTACTGGCTTTCCTGGTATAGTATTGTATTTCTAAAAGTAACTCATTGGCTGTAGAATGAATTGACATGGAGTAATGTGACTGGCGCTATGGAAATGCAGCTCTGACTCTGCTAATTCTAGCTGTTTTGTTACAGGGTTTCACTGGGAAAAGGGGCTGGCCCGGAACTCCAGGTCTCCCTGGCTCCCCCGGGATAAAAGGTGAGTGAAAACAAACACTGTGACAGATTTGGAATCTGGTTCCTCTGAAAGGCATGAATAACATTCTTTAATCAATTTTGGGATCTCCCATTGTTAGGTTTTGAGTGTGTTATGGTTCAGGTTAGAAACTTCAAATTGTTTTATGAAACCTGCCTGAATCAGAAGTTTTGCATCTTGAATTTGGCTCAGATAAGCATGAGATATTCCACTTCAGGTATGATTCAAATGACCCACTGGGGAGCTTTTCTCAAACAAAGTTTATTTAAGAATATGTATATTCTATATATAAAGTCTATTTAAGAATATATATGTATAAAGAAAAATAGCAAGAACTCTTATCAATTATATACAAGAAACAAAACAATTATAATGTGTGACCTTTAACAAATATATCTAATGTGATCCAATCAAACCCATCCTATAGACAAAAGACCATTTTCACAGGCTGTAACATAACAAAGACTAATGTTCACGTGACACTGGACTTGAGTCCTTTGGATGAAGTTTGCAGTTTTCTGGACAGATTTGGAACAGTTTGAAGTCAGAACAGCTTCCCACAACACCAGGGAGTCTAGGCAAGTCAGCAATAGCCGATGCCATGCGCACCACCCCCCCCATCTCCCTTTCCAGAAAAGCAAGACCTTGCTTTCAGATCATCAGCAGGATTTCCAAACAACAGAGAGAGAGAGAGAGAGAGAGAAACACTCCTTTCCAGCTTGCTGTCCCTTCTAAAACTCAGCTCTAACTGCAACCAAACAGAAAATGAAACCTTAAACTCACTGGAAAGGAAAAAAAAACTGCCCAAAAACACATGACAGTCCCCCGAACAATGCAGGATCGTAAAATAACCCAGAGTTAAAGCAAACTGGGCCTATGGAAGCTTTTGACATAGCAATTAAAAATTATCCTCTCCATCCAACTCTGCAACTCACACAGCTGAGGCTGTGAGAGAATGATTTTAAAATAAATCTCTTAAAGGTAAACTAACGTCACAAATGTGACAAGAGAGATTAATGGGTCGCATTACTCGTGTGTTTAAGATGGGTGAAGAATTCGATCGGGTCGATAGAGAGAAACGATTTCCTCTGGTAGGGGACTGGGGAGAGTTGTGGAATCCAGAACAAGGGGCAACACTTTAGACTAGGAGCCAGAGTGTCAGGGGAATGGCAGGAACACCGAGAGGGAGCTCTGAAAGAGCTGGTAATACTCAGCATGGAGGGAGAGAAACAGAGTTCACCTTTCAGTCACCTTCCCATCAGGACACGGGCCCCCAAAGCGCTGCGGAGGTGAAAGGCCAGGTAGAAATTACAGGACTCTGATTGATGGATATTTTTTGAGTCAGGGTAACCACACGTTCTGTAACTCCGGAGAGAAAGTTGGCGTTAGATTATTCATGATGTCACGTTGAATCAGATTTGTGGAGCTGAATGGCCTCCTCTTGTTACTCTGTTTGTGTGAACCTGGGGGCAGATTGAAGGTGAGTCGGGAATAAACGGGTGCAGTCGGAGAGTGTTGTCCCACATCACGGGTCTGAGTGCTTCACTCTGTGTGAGTGTGTGTGTGAGTGTGAGTGTGTGAGTGTGAGTGAGTGTGAGTGTGAGTCTCCTCCGGGTGCTCCAGGTTCCTCCCACACTCCAAAGATGTTTGGGTTTGGTTGATTGGCGGTGATAAATTGACCCTAGTGTCGGGGGGGGGGATTATGAATCTAAATACATGGGGTTGTGGGGATAGGGTGGGGAAAGTGGTTGTTGTCGGTGCAGGCTCGAAGGGCCGAATGGCCTCCTATATTATACGGGCTCTATGATTCTATAATAACTCAGCAACGTTCTCCTCTGCTCCTCCCCCACCCCACCCCACCCCCTGCCCATCTTCCACCCCTCCCTCTGCTCCTTCTCCTGCCAATCCCCCCCCCACCCCCACCCCCACCCCCCACCCCCCATCCCCCACCGCCCCCCCCCCCCCCTCCCCCCGCCCCCGCTCTCCCCACAGGTGATGTTGGGGACACGATCAACATTCCGGGACATCCAGGTCGGAAGGGTGAGATTGGTCAACAGGGGTTCAAAGGTCAGTAATCTCTCACTGCCGTGTGTGAAATGGAGGGTGTCCGTGTTTCTTGATGGTCCGACATTAACCCCGTGTGTTCCATTTCAGGATTGCCCGGTATTCCCGGGCCACCTGGTGAACTTGGACAACCAGGAGATTCCGGGATTGAGGGGATGAAGGGAACTCCGGGTGACCCAGGATTCCCCGGTAAACAGGGTAAGCATCCCATTGGCTATCTGCAGGGCCAGGAAATGATGTCGTATCAGTGCCCTCCCCTCGTGTTATTGGTTTATCGGCACAGCCACATCCTGATCCCAACAACACAAGACCATTCACCCAATCAGAACAATAGTTGAGGCCAAAACGTTGTCAGATTTGAAGAAGTTAGATATCGCTCTTGGGGTTAAAGGGATCGAGGGATATGGGGGGGGAACGGGGATCAGGATATTGAATTCGATGATCGGCCATGATCAAGATGAACGGTGGAGCAGCTCAAAGGGCTGAATGGCCTCCTCCTGCCCCCAGTTTGTTTGTTTCTAATCCTCCAGATCAGATTCTTCATTCAGTCCGGGTACTTCTACCTCCTCTCCCTCCACCTCCACCTCCCCTCCCTCTGCCTCTGCTCCCTCCTCCTCCTCCTCTCCCTCCACCTCCCATCCCTCCATCTCCTCTCACTCCACCTCCCCTCCGTCTACCTCCCCTCCCACCACTTTCTCTCCCTCCACCTCCACTCCCTCTATCTCCTCTCCCTCCTTTTCCGCTCCCTCTCCCTCTGTTTCCTCCACCTCCATTCCCTCCACCTCCGTTCCCTCCGCCTCCGTTCCCTCCACACTGGCAGTTCTCCTGCTCTCACTGGGTGAAAGGGAAAGAGAGAATCACCTTGTCAGTATTTTCAGGCGGTTCCCACGCTGATTCCAAACCAGTTAATCATTTGGGAGTAACACTGTGGGAATATCAGAACGTTGGCAAATCGTTATTCCCCAGATTTGTGTTTCTGTCCGAGATGAGCTCCCCCCCTCCCCACTGGAGCTGACCTTTAATTTCCTGTTTGACAGGCTCCACCGGATATCCCGGAACGCTGGGGGACCGAGGACTGCGAGGTCCGCTTGGTTCTGCTGGTCCAAAGGGATACATGGGATTTCCAGGATACCAAGGAATTAAAGGTAAAAGGCTACAGCGAGGTACAGCACTAACCACAGGTACTGGGTGTATCCCATGTAGAAGCTTCTAAAGGCTGACAGTAAATGACACTGCATCCAGATTTATTTTACTGTGAATTAAACAGTACAATGTGGCCTTGGTCTCTTGTTCTCTGCTCCTATTGGACAACCCAGGCTGAAAATTTATCCTAATATTAGTCAGAATCATAGGTGCAGAGTAACTCACTCCATTGCTACAACACTCTCAGTAACGCAAAGTCCCTTCAAACACACAGATTGGCTGTGGTCAAACACACACTCCAGTCTGAACCCAAATCAGTGTCAGTGGATTTCTCCTCAGACTCCCCCAGGTGATTCTCAGATGAGAATTTCCACATTAATCGTGCTTTAAAATTTTCTTTTACAATAATACTTTCTATTAGCAGTTTACAGCACAGCGGCACAGTGGTCAGCCCTGCTACCTCACATCACCAGGGTCCCATGTTCAATTCCAGCCTTGGGTCACTGTCTGTGTGGAGTTTGCACATTCTCCCCGTGTCTGTGTGGGTTTCCTCCAGGTGCTCCGGTTTCCTCCCGCAATCCAAAAGATGTAGGTTAGGTGGATTGGCCAGGCTAAATTGTCCCTCAGTTTATCTGTGAGTGTATGCCCTGTGATGGACTGGCATTATACCCTGCCTAGCATCCAGTATCTGCCAGGATAGGCTCTGACTCCAAGTTTTCCAAAGGACTCTTTTAACAAAGCTTGTCCTCCACTTTTAACAATCTGATAATGAATTATCCAGATTTTACAGCTTCCCAGTTAAGATTTCTTTGTCTTGGCTGTTCTCAATTGCTTTAACTATTTATTTATGGACTCTATTACAATGGCATCAAACTTTTGTTTTATCTCTGAATTCTGCTCACCCACTTTAACTCTGGTTATTGCAATTGTGTCTTTAATTCTTTCTTTACTCTTCCTTGAATTCTTCTGCATGATTCCTTCGTCTCTGTTCTCTTAACTTCTGTCTTCTTCAGGCATTCTTTATGTCCCAGTTCCCTGGTTATCTGGACTGTAACTGATTCTTTGGGAAGCCTGCACAAATCAGTGGGAAACGGGCAGTGAACAGTCTGTTACCATACCTGGTGTTTGTCGCTATTTCCCCATTCCCCAGATTCCAGGTCAGAGGTCACTGGTCAATGGCCCATGACCAACATCACTCAGACCATGTACCATTCAGAGTCCAAAGTTCAAATCCCTCCGTGGCCTCACTCCTCTCTGTCTCTGTAACCAGCACTCAACCAAAAAAACCTCTGACCTTTCTGCATTCCTCTGTTCTGGTCTTTTCAGCAATCAGAATCTGAATCACCACAATCGGTATTCGTGCCTTCAGCTGTCCAGCTGCAAAGTTCAGGAATTCCTTCCCTAATCTCCGCCGCCTCACTTTAAGATTTGAGATGGTCGCTATATAAATGCAAGCTGTTATTGCAGTACATTGGGAACTTGATGTTGAACTGGACTCCTCGGGTTGGGGTGTCTGAGAATAAATCCCCAAATCCTCCTGCAGACCAGCCACCAGACACCACACTAGACACCAGACCAGACACCACACCAGACACCAGACCAGACACCAGACCAGACACCACACCAGATACCAGACCAGACACCACACCAGTTACCAGACCAGACACCACACCAGATACCAGACCAGACACCACACCAGGTACCAGACCAGACACCACACCAGATACCAGACCAGACACCACACCAGATACCAGACCAGACACCACACCAGTTACCAGACCAGACACCACACCAGGTACCAGACCAGACACCACACCAGATACCAGACCAGACACCACACCAGGTACCAGACCAGACACCACACCAGGTACCAGACCAGACACCACACCAGGTACCAGACCAGACACCACACCAGATACCAGACCAGACACCACACCAGGTACCAGACCAGACACCACACCAGATACCAGACCAGACACCACACCAGTTACCAGACCAGACACCACACCAGGTACCAGACCAGACACCACACCAGATACCAGACCAGACACCACACCAGGTACCAGACCAGACACCTCACCAGTTACCAGACCAGACACCAGACCAGACACCACACCAGTTACCAGACCAGACACCACACCAGGTACCAGACCAGACACCACACCAGGTACCAGACCAGACACCACACCAGATACCAGACCAGACACCACACCAAGTACCAGACCAGACACCACACCAGTTACCAGACCAGACACCACACCAGGTACCAGACCAGACACCACACCAGATACCAGACCAGACACCACACCAAGTACCAGACCAGACACCACACCAGGTACCAGACCAGACACCACACCAAGTACCAGACCAGACACCACACCAGATACCAGACCAGACACCACACCAAGTACCAGACCAGACACCACACCAGTTACCAGACCAGACACCACACCAGATACCAGACCAGACACCACACCAGATGCCAGACCAGACACCACACCAGATACCAGACCAGACACCACACCAAGTACCAGACCAGACACCACACCAGATACCAGACCAGACACCACACCAGATGCCAGACCAGACACCACACCAGATACCAGACCAGACACCAGACCAGACACCAGACCAGATACCAGACCAGACACCAGACCAGATACCACACCAGACACCAGATACCAGACCAGACACCACACCAGATGCCAGACCAGACACCACACCAAGTACCAGACCAGACACCACACCAGGTACCAGACCAGACACCACACCAGGTACCAGACCAGACACCAGGCCCCAGACTACAGACCAGACACCAGACTAGACCTCAGACCCCAGACCAGACACTAGAGCAGCTCCTTCACCACCGTGCAGCCAGCCCACAGTGAACCAATCATGAATCATTATTTGAGAATGGTCCCAGCCCAATGTTAAAGGGAATGAACTCTCTGTTCCTGGTTCAGAGCGGATTGCTTTCGGAATGCTCCTGTTTTCCGTGGAGAATTTCCCGGTACTCTGTGACCAGGACGGAATCCATCGATTTTACCTCCACTGTCCTGGCGGTCACATGATACAACAATAATGGAGTTATTGACCAATCAGAATGATTGATTGCTATCAGTGAGTCTACAAGAGAGCGGGATACAAAATCGGGAAACTCCCAGACAGGGAGCTTTCCGAAACAGAGAGCAAACATTTCGTCTAAACACACTGAGTGACTCGGAGATTACCCTCAGGGAGATTTCAGTCTGAGATCCATTGGATCCACTTGTTGTCTGATTGTTCTCACCTGCTGATGGGTGTTTAATCAGACTGTCCCTCAAAGCAGAACCTTTCTTGATAAATTCAGTGATTTACCCTTGGAGGGACATCTTAAAATCCTGAAAAATCCCAGTGAAAATTAGTGAAACTTTAGGCTGGGATTTTCCAGACTTGCCCACTGCTGGGATTCCACTAAAATCCAAAGAATCTCCCACAGTGGGACTGGAAAGTCCTGACCTCGGGCTCTTGTATTTGAATGCTGATGATTTTGAATTCTTTTCCAGGTATTCGAGGTTCTGACGGCCTTCCAGGTTTAGACGGTTTAAAAGGAAATAAAGGTTTCCCGGGAAGCCCAGGTACAATCTCACATTTTTTTATAGTTTCTCTATTGATGCAGACAAGGGGATTACACCGGATTATTTGCCTATCATATTTCCCTTTGTTACGCCCAGTCTCCACAATCCGACTGGCTTCCCACAAACTCCAGATCTCTCTTATCTGGGCCCAAACTCACACAACATCCCATTTACCCAGCGAAGATTGATTCCTGCTTAAACAACACCTCCGTTAATTCTCTCACCCCTGCCCGGAAAATTAACACTCACTGAATCATCAGACTAATATAGGAAAACCAACATGGATTTGTTTAAAAAAAGCAAATTATGTTTTAATGCAGCTGAGTGTTCTGAGGAGGGAACAGGGAGGGTTGATGATGGTGGCACAGTCGATGTGATGTACATGGACTTTATGATTCAATCATTGGTTGGGGATTTGGGATCTAAACAGAGACTGGATTTAACCTCTTCACCAATACTGCTGTATTCCCTCGATGTGGATGTGCCGGTGTTGGACTGGGGTAAACACAGTAAAAAGTCTGACAACACCAGGTTTTAGTCCGACCACTCACTGTCCTGTCTGGAGACAATACACATCTCTTTAACCTGTGATCAGTGCTCCTTCCACTCACATTGTCGGCCACTTTAAGACTTGAACAGCAGGTTAGGTGTAAAGATTCGCATTGTAATCAGTAATCTCTAAACTGTCTGTGCTTTATATGCTGTGTCCGAGGCCAGAACTCTCCATTCACCTGACGAAGAGGGAATCCCCTCGAAAGCTTGTGAGTTTACTATCAAATAAATCGGTTGGACTAAAACCTGGTGTTGTCAGACTTTTTACTGTATTCCCTCGATACGTCCCTCAATTGTTAACCCAAACTCTCGGCTCAACCTTAAAGCTGTGAATGGAGAATGGTTACTAAACCCAGCTGACCACAAACATGGAACAACGGTTGTAATGTTCAATGTTGTGTTTGTGCTCAGGTATCAGTGGGGGCGGAGCTCAGGGCCGGCCTGGTGACCCAGGTGAGAAAGGAGAAAGAGGAGTAAGCAACACAAATCCCGGGGAACCGGGGCGGCTTGGAGACGCTGGTCCACACGGTGACCCAGGTGAGTGGTTAGAATGTAATGGATGATAATGTTGGATCTGTTGTACTGTGACCAATGGTAACATGCTGTAAGAGTCAGCTGACCAAGTAAACTATATAACCAATGACAAAATGATGTGCTATCAGCTGATTCACTCTAAATAAGAAGCTGTGGGGGGTTGTGGGAGTTTGGAATGGCCCAGAGTGGGGCCTCAAGTGTTGGAGTAATGAAGTTTCTTTATTAAACCCTATTCTTTGATTTATAAGTTGGAGGTTTGTTTTATTGCTACACCTGAAGAGTTCCCTCTGCTGGATCAACAGTGAGTGTTGGTGGAAACAGTTTGACTGCAGTGTCTCATCACTGGATGGTGCAGTGATATCTCGTCCCCCACCACTGGCCATCGCTGCTGTGTAAAACCATCGTTTGATAAACTCAGAAACAAACACTGACTGAAACGTTTGGAAATATTATCAGTTTTTGATTTATTTCAGGTGAACCAGGTCCTGTGGGAGCGATTGGACCCCCTGGGCAGCCGGGACCCCTGATACCATCGAACAAACCGGGGAAAGTGGGTGACCCGGGACCCCGAGGGCAGGACGGGCCCCAAGGTAAACAATACTTCCCAGATGGTGATTGGTCAGGATTCACTTCGAGTCACTGTGATTGGTCAGAATGGTTTCTGCCTGACCGTGATTGGTTGAGACTCTCTCTCTGGGCGACCACAATTGGTCAGCACTTTGTCCTCATGGAGACAGCCCGTGGATTGTGATTGGTGGCCAGTCAGTGTTTATTCACATCAGGATGTCAATATTTCTCTGGTTAGCTCAAACTCAGCAGCTGCTGACACTGGGATGTGATGTCGGGGTGTGACGTGCCCAGGTTTAACATTCTGGACTATTTTTCAGGGTTTCCTGGCCAGCCAGGTCCAGCCGGCAGGTGGGGACAACCTGGGAGCAAAGGTGAGGCAGGAGATCCTGGCCCGGCTGGATTCCCAGGACCTTTGGGGATTCCGGGCGATAAGGGAGTTCCGGGTCTTCCTGGAATCAGCGGCATTCTTGGAAAAAAAGGCAAGTCTGAGATCACTTGGAAATCTTAGCAAGCTACCAAAGGAAATTGATGCTATTCTGGGGGGGAATTGTTCAGAACTGGTTATTAAATAAAGGTCTTTATTGAAACACGGGGAAAATGGAATGTTCCGATTGAGTGGGTCATATCCCATTGGTCAGCTGACCACCCCGGACATGCTCAGTGAACCTGAACACTAAACGTGTGGTATCTAATGGGTTAAAAATATAATCACCTCCCCCCCCCCCCCCACCCCCCCGGTGTTCTTGCTGATAGGGATTTGTTTTGAGAGGAAACAGAGACCGAAGTGTCTATTGTAAATTCTCTGATCCCAGTGCAGGAGGTGTGATTCCAAACCGCACCGCCTGTTTTTCAATAAATTTTCACTGTAATACATTGGACTGAGTTTAATGAACCCCCTCCCACCCCCCCCCCTCACCCCCCTCTTCCTCCCACCCCCTCACCCCCCTCTTCCTCCCACCCCCCCCTCACCCCCCTCTTCCTCCCACCCCCCCCTCACCCCCCTCTTCCTCCCACCCCCCCTCACCCCCCTCTTCCTCCCACCCCCCCCCCCCTCACCCCCCTCTTCCTCCCACCAGGCCTTTCAATCATGACTCTCATCCTTCTCCTGGGTTTACCCGGTCTGACTGCTCCCAGTGCTCCTGGTGGGATTGGTGGGTTTGCATGTAGTCCCAGCAGTGGCCAGTGCTGCTGGTGGCGCTGCTGAGACTACAGAGCCGCCAGCCAATTAAACTGAGGATGAAAGGCCCGCCCCTGGTGACTGAACGCTGCTGTTTAATTGGCTGCCGGGGCAATGACCTGGGTGGTCAACTTTACAAAAATCTCACCCCATGTTTAGGTTCTATTTCTCCTCAAAGTGAGTGTCACTGATTCTGTTTCATATTGAAAGGTGAAAGAGGTGATCAGGGCATGATGGGATACCCTGGGAGAACGGGATCACAAGGAGATCCGGGAGCTCCTGGACTGAAAGGTTCAATGGGTCTGGCTGGTAAGTGAAGCATCTTCTGTCTTTGATATACGCCGGCTAACATCCTCACTCCCACTCCCATTCTCCCTCTCCTCACTCTCCCTCTCCCTCTCTCCCTCTCCCTCTCCCTCTCTCCCTCTCCCTCTCTCCCTCTCCCTCTCCCTCTCCCTCTCTCCCTCTCCCTCTCTCCCTCTCCCTCTCCCTCGCTCTCCCTCTCCCTCTCTCCCCCCTCTCCCTCTCCCTCTCTCCTCCCTCTCCCTCTCTCCTCCCTCTCCCTCTCTCCTCCCTCTCCCTCTCCCTCTCCCTCTCCCTCTCCCTCTCTCCTCCCTCTCCCTCTCTCCTCGCTCTCCCTCTCCCTCTCCCTCTCTCCTCCCTCTCCCTCTCTCCTCGCTCTCCCTCTCCCTCTCCCTCTCCCTCTCCCTCCCGCTATTTCCAACAATGCTGATTTATGTTTCTACCACACCGAACGTATTCACAAAGGGGAGTGAGGAATGTGTCCCAACCCGGGACTAACAGCCTTTGGTGTGGCAGGAATCACAATTCTTATTTCCAAACTGAACCCATTTTCATTGATCCAATCACATCAGCTCCCAGTTCCTTCAATGTGCCCCAGTAGGCGGTGAGGTTTCTCTGTGTGAAGCTCCCGCCCTGAGTAGGGGAGTGGGATCAGTCACTCACCTGTTCCACCTCCTAGACAATGTCCTTCTGTCTTGGATCAGGCTGGTAATCATCTGATTCTGGACTTCTGGCTGATTGTAATCCTTATCCCAGGCACACTGGGAATTCCAGCACTGACTGAGGGGAATGGCTGAGAGATTCCTGAGGAAATTTGAATTTCCCTTCTGAATGGGATAATTCCCTGGGGTCAAAACTGAGTGGTTACACCCCGAACCCCTGAAACTGCATACATTTGGCTCTTGGGCAAGTAAACCAGCCAATGCTTCCCCTTTTAATAGAACAGGTTTGAGGGGCGGAATGGCCTCCACCTGTTCCTGCTCTTCTTTTCCCAGCATGTCTCAGGTGAGGCAAATACAAAAGGGCAGATTTCCAAGATTTATGTTCACCTCTGCAGGTGGCAGTTGTACAGTACAGAGTATCGAGACTTCCAGAAGGCATTTGATAAAGTTCCACAAGAAAGACTGTTGGCTGTGCTGAAAGTGCTGAGGATGAAGGATGAAGCTGAAGTGGATAATAGTTTAATGAAAGGGCAGAAAACAACGAGTCATTGCTCCTCCTCTCGGAGTGAATGCTGGAGGTCTGTGGCAGGAGCTGCTACACTTTCTCAATGCTAATCACACTGAGGTGATCAGATTTATAGATAGCGCCACACCACAGCAAGCAGGAAGCTCATGGTGCAGCAGAAATTATATGTATTTGCTGATTAATTCTGTCTTTTATCTGAATGAACTCCAGGTTTAGTGGGGTTACCGGGTCCACAAGGCCCTGCCCCCCTTCCACAGCAATTCACCGCTCCGCGGGGGGCACAAGGCACCCCCGGAAATCCTGGACGGCGAGGATTCCCAGGAGATCTGGGTCCAAAGGGAATTCCTGGGGATGTCGGTGAGAGCACAATCAAACTTTCCGCTTTCTTTCTCTGCAGAGCTGTGAGAATCTGCACCACCCACCCACCCACCCACACACCCACCCACACACCCACACACCCACCCGCCCACACACCCACACACACACCCACCCACACACCCACACACCCACCCACACACCCACCCACCCACCCACACACCCACCCACACACCCACACACCCACCCGCCCACACACCCACACACACACCCACCCACACACCCACACACCCACCCACACACCCACCCACCCACACACCCACACGCCCACCCACACGCCCACCCACACACACACCCACACACCCACCCGCCCACACACCCACACACCCACCCGCCCACACACCCGCCAACACACCCACCCACCCACCCACCCACCCGCCCACACACCCACCCACACACCCACCTGCCCACACACCCACCCACACACCCACCCACCCACACACCCACACGCCCACCCACACACACACCCACCCACACACCCACCCACCCGCCACACACACCCACACGCCCACCCACACACCCACACGCCCACCCACACACCCACCCGCCCACACACCCGCCCACACACCCACCCACCCGCCCACACACCCACCCACACACCCACACGCCCACCCACACACCCGCCCACACACCCGCCCACACACCCACACACCCGCCCACACACCCACCCACCCGCCCACACACCCGCCCACACACCCACCCACACACCCACACACCCACCCACCCACCCACCCACCTACACAACCACACGCCCACCCACACACCCACCCACCCACACACCCACACACCCACCCGCCCACACGCCCACCCACACACACACACACCCACACACCCACCCACACACCCACCCACCCACACGCCCGCCCACACACCCACCCACAAACACACCCGCCCACACACCCGCCCACACACCCACACACCCACCCACACACCCACCCGCCCACACACCCACCCGCCCACACGCCCACCCACACACCCACCCACACGCCCACCCACACACCCACCCACACGCCCACCCACACACCCACACACCCACACGCCCGCCCACACACCCACCCACACACCCACCCGCCCACACACACACCCACCCGCCCACCCACCCACACACCCACCCACCCACACACCCACCCGCCCACACACCCACCCACCCACACACCCGCCCACACACCCGCCCACACACCCACCCGCCCACACACACACCCACCCGCCCACCCACCCACCCACACGCCCACACACCCGCCCGCCCGCTTGCTCGAACAATACAGATATACTTATTCCTGAGGGATCCTCTCACTCACACACACAAACCCTCTCTCGCTCGTGCGCACGCACACACTCTCTCGCTCGCACTTTCACACACACACACACACACACACACACACACATACACACACACACACACTCACTCACTCACTCACTCTCTCTCTCTCTCTCTCTCTCTCTCGCTCGCACACTGAGCCTGATGTCCGATCGATTCTGTATCTCTAACATTGTGTGTGTTTTATTTCTCTGCCAGGACTGAAGGGTCCTCAGGGTAAAGCAGGAACCCCCGGTCTCTCCAGCTCTCTGGGTAGACCGGGTCCCAGAGGTGAACCAGGTCCAATGGGTCAACAGGGACCATTGGGATTTCAAGGTAGGAAGCATTAAATGTAGCGTGCTCACCTTGAGGGGAAAGGATTGGAAGCCTGAACGCCACACGGATCCCTTTCATAGTCTGTCACCCAACACCTCCCTCCCCACCCTCCTACTCCCACATCCAACCCCTGTGTGTGAGGGTGTGTGTGCATGTATCTGTGTGTGTGCATGTATCTGTGTGTGCGCGTGTCTGTGTGCGTATCTGTGTGTGAGGGTGTGTGTGCATGAGTATCTGTGTGCGTGTGTATCAGTGTGTGAGGGTGTGTGTGCGCGTGTATCTCTGTGTGTGCGCGTGTATCTATGTGTGCGCGTGTATCTGTGTGTGCACGTGTATCTGTGTGTGAGGGTGTGTGTGCGCGTGTACCTGTGTGTGCACGTGTATCTGTGTGTGAGGGTGTGTGTGCGCGTGTACCTGTGTGTGCGCATGTCTATGTGTGCGCACGTAGCTGTGTGTGCGCATGTAGCTGTGTGTGAGGGTGTGTGTGCACGCGTATCTGTGTGTGTGCGCGTGTATCTGTGTGTGCGCGTGTATCTGTGTGTGCGGATGTGTGTGCATGTGTATCTGTGTGTGAGGGTGTGTGTGCACACGTATCTGTGTGTGCGTGCGTGTCTGTGTGCGTGCGTGTCTATCTGTGTGCACGCGCATATCTGTGTGCGTGCGGGTATCTGTGTGTGTGCCCATGTGAAACTCTGGCTGAGTGTGTACATGTGCGTGTCTGTGTGTTTGTGATGAGAGATGAGAATGGATGGTGAAGAGGGAATCAGAATGAAGAAGATTTTCCAGTGAACAACCCGAGAGTTTTGGAGCTGGAACTATTAAACATCAATTATTTTAACTGAATGTGTTGAGAATGAGCTGTGAGTCTGAACGAATTCTCTTTGATTGTAGGTAGCCCGGGGCCCACGGGTGTGCGAGGGATGGAAGGAATGCCGGGCAGGAGTGTCAGTGTGGGCTACCTCCTGGTCAAACACAGCCAGTCTCAGGAAATCCCACCGTGTCCGCTGGGAATGAACAGGCTTTGGGACGGGTACAGCCTGTTATTCGTGGAAGGACAGGAAAAAGCCCACAATCAGGATCTGGGTACGGTGTCAAATCACAGCGGATATTTTTCAGTTAATAAATCCTCCCTTTTATAGATCAGATAGTGTCCGGGAATCACCAATTCCAGTCTGTGACAGTGCAGCACTCCCTCAGCACTGACCCTCTGACAGTGCGGCACTCCCTCAGCACTGACCCTCTGACAGTGCGGCACTCCCTCAGCACTGACCCTCTGACAGTGCGGCACTCCCTCAGCACTGACCCTCTGACAGTGCGGCACTCCCTCAGCACTGACCCTCTGACAGTGCGGCACCCCTCAGCACTGACCCTCTGACAGTGCGGCACTCCCTCAGCACTGACCCTCTGACAGTGCGGCACTCCCTCAGCACTGACCCTCTGACAGTGCGGCACTCCCTCAGCACTGACCCTCAGACAGTGCGGCACTCCCTCAGCACTGACCCTCAGACAGTGCGGCACTCCCTCAGCACTGACCCTCTGACAGTGCCGGACTCCCTCAGCACTGACCCTCTGACAGTGCGGCGCTCCCTCGCCGCTGACCCTTTGATAACCCTTGTTCTGTAGCCAACTCTCTGGAGTGGGTCTGGAGCTGATACTTTATTCGGTGAGGTGTCACCCATCCGCGTGATGTGTGTGTTATTGGGATGGGATTGGGAGGTGATTTTGTTCCTGTTGATTTGGGAGCTGGGTGATTATCACTGCGATTGCTGGCTTTGCCAGTGCACTGATTGGCAATGTCTGATTCTCAGGGTTGGCTGGTTCCTGTATGCCGAGGTTCAGCACCATCCCCTTCGTTTACTGCAACATCAATGAAGTTTGCCACTTTGCCAGTAGGAATGACAAGTCCTATTGGTTATCCACCAACGCTCCAATTCCAATGATGCCTGTTGCTGATGACGATATCAGGCAGTACATCAGTCGGTGCTCAGTGTGTGAGGCACCCTCGCTCGCAGTCGCTGTTCACAGCCAGGACATCACCATCCCAATGTGTCCCACAGGATGGCGAAGTCTGTGGATCGGATATTCCTTCCTCATGGTAATAATTTCATATCATTTCAATGTGTTAGAAATCTTACACAATCTGTCTACAAACAGTGAAGACCATTTGTGATGTTTGGAACAGGCTCTATAAAACCATAGAAATCCTACCACACACGAGGAGGCCATTCAGCCCATCATACCAGGACTGGCGGCGATAACCAATTAGTGTTGCTCCCCCTTTTCATTTCCCCTACCCCCCACCCATTCCTTTTCCAATACAGCTCAATCCTGTTTGCGAGTGTTTATTGAATCTGCTTCCTCCGCCCTCTCAGGCAGCGCTTTCCTCCGCCCTCTCAGGCAGGGCTTCCTCCGCCCTCTCAGGCAGCGCTTCCTCCGCCCTCTCAGGCAGCGCTTTCCTCCGCCCTCTCAGGCAGGGCTTCCTCCGCCCTCTCAGGCAGCGCTTCCTCCGCCCTCTCAGGCAGCGCTTCCTCCGCCCTCTCAGGCAGGGCTTCCTCCGCCCTCTCAGGCAGTGCTTTCCTCCGCCCTCTCAGGCAGCGCTTTCCTCCGCCCTCTCAGGCAGCGCTTCCTCCGCCCTCTCAGGCAGCACTTCCTCCGCCCTCTCAGGCAGCGCCTTCCTCCGCCCTCTCAGGCAGCGCTTTCCTCCGCCCTCTCAGGCAGCGCTTTCCTCCGCCCTCTCAGGCAGCGCTTCCTCCGCCCTCTCAGGCAGCGCTTCCTCCGCCCTCTCAGGCAGCGCTTCCTCCGCCCTCTCAGGCAGCGCTTCCTCCGCCCTCTCAGGCAGCGCTTCCTCCGCCCTCTCAGGCAGCGCTTCCTCCGCCCTCTCAGGCAGCGCTTTCCTCCGCCCTCTCAGGCAGCACTTCCTCCGCCCTCTCAGGCAGCGCTTCCTCCGCCCTCTCAGGCAGCGCTTCCTCCGCCCTCTCAGGCAGCGCTTCCTCCGCCCTCTCAGGCAGCGCTTCCTCCGCCCTCTCAGGCAGCGCTTCCTCCGCCCTCTCAGGCAGCGCCTTCCTGATCACAACAACTCGCTGCATGAAATAAAACTCTCCTCATCCCCCCATCCCTCCCGTTCTTTTCCCTTCAATCCCCAGCTTTTCCAATCCTGCTGCCGGTGGAAACAGTTTCTCCCGATTTCCTTCATCAGTGCCCTTCCTGATTTTAAACAACTTCATTAAATCTCCCCTTAACCTTCTCGGCTCCAAGGAGGACGATCCCAGCTTTGCCAGTCTCTCCACATTCACACCCCTGGAACATTCTGATAAATCTCAGATAGATTTGGCAAGGTTCCGTCAGTTTGCTCCCTCAGGCCCCTGAGCCACAGAGAGTAAACAGAACGGGAACTGACATTCCTAGTTCCTGTTCCGAGTGGAAGGCAGGAACACCCTGTCCGCCTGCCCCCTGCCCGCTCCCCCCACCCCTCCTCCCCCCGCAACCCCTCCTCCCCTCCCCGCCCCTCCTCACCCCCAACCACTCCTCCCCCGCCCCTCCTCCCCCCGCCCCTCCTCCCCCCGCCCCTCCTCACCCCGCCCCTCCTCCCCCTGCCCCTCCTCACCCCGCCCCTCCTCACCCCCAACCGCTCCTCCCCCGCCCCTCCTCCCCCGCCCCTCCTCCCCCGCCCCTCCTCCCCCGCCCCTCCTCCCCCGCCCCTCCTCCCCCGCCCCTCCTCCCCCGCCCCTCCTCCTCCCCGCCCGCTCCTCCCCCCCAACCGCTCCTCCCCCCCGCCCCTCCTCCCCCCCGCCCCTCCTCCCCCCCAGCCCCAACCCCTCCCCTCCCACCCCTCCCCCCCCACCCCAACCCCTCCCCCCCCACACCCAACCCCTCCCCCCCCCACACCCACACACCCACACACACACACCCCGGTTAAACTGGCAGTATGTACAGGTTGTACTTTTCACTGATGGAGCAGCCTGCCATTCGACCCTAAGACATAGGAGCAGAATGAGGCCAGTCGGCCCATCGAGTCTGCTCCCCCATTCAATCATGGTGATATTTTTCTCATCCCCATTCTCCTGCCTTATTAATCAGGAACCTATCTACCTCTGTCTTAAAGACACTCAGTGACCCGACCTCCACAACCCTCTGCCCTCCCTCATTGTAAAGCTGGCTAAAGTCCGAGAGTGATGTGAAGTTAGAACTCTGTGCTGTCTATATTCACGTTGTACTTTCCGTTACAGCATACAGGGGCTGGCGGTGAAGGAGGTGGACAGTCCCTGGTCTCTCCCGGCAGCTGTCTGGAGGATTTCCGAACCACCCCTTTTGTGGAGTGTAACGGTGCCCGTGGCACCTGCCATTACTTTGCCAACGAGTACAGTTTCTGGCTATCCACCATCGACCCCAATCAGCAGTTCACCAAGCAGCCGGTGCCTGACACACTGAAGGCCGGACAGTTACTGACCCGCGTGGGCCGATGTCAGGTCTGCATGAAGAATTTATAACAAACACTGCCTGCAGTTAAACAACCAAATCACTGTCCCCTCCGCATTGCTCAGGGTGAAGGCAACAAGGTGATGGGACAGAGAGGAAATGGAAATCCAAATTCTTTTATGCAATTGCGCTGTCTTCCAACTTGTTACCTCATATCACAGATAATATCTGCCTGAAGGCCCATCTAAATACATCACTCCGCTATAAAGCTCACTTAACTTCATTAACGCACTACATTTAATTCATTCTCTTTAAAGCTTAGCACTCAATAAGCTGCCATAACTAATGTTATACAACTTAATGTTCACCAGTTAATCTCAGTCAAACTTGGCGGTTGTGACTCCGTGGGTAACCCACTCTCTCCCAAACTTTCGGGTTCAACTCTGAGATTGAAACCCTTCACTCAGGCTGACACTGAGGGGGTGCCACACTGTCAGGGGGGCTGAGATGTTGGGTAGACAGGAACAACCCAAGCACAGTAATTACTCCAGTGTCTGTGTCAACATTGATTGGGAAAAAATCCTCATTACTTGCAGTTTATGGGATCTTGCTGTGCATAAGCTGACTGCTGTGTTTCCTAAATTACGTAAGTGACTACACTTTTAGAAATGCTTCATTGGCTGTACATTGCTTTGGGATCTCCTGAGGATATGAAGGGTGCTATAGAAATGCAACGATTTCCTTTCACTGCCTGCAGACTCATTTAAAAGCAGTTGGACTTTGGGAAGCGTTAGGTGGTGTGAGGGGTTTCTGAGTTTGCTGTGTCCAGGGAGCTGAGTCCACACAGCTGGAACTCCCCTGCTGATGCTGCCCTTGGCCAGAGGGAGATATTCCGGTTGGGGGGTTGGGGGGGGTGGGGGTGGATTTGCACCCAGATTCTCCCAATGGGAACCCAGTTGGGGAGGCTTCACAAGGAGGGCACAAACTCTAAAATACACCCTCCCCCTGCTCGTGGCATCTCCTAAACTTGCCTGACCATGGAAAAACACTTACACAAAAATCATTACATTCAAGAATCCACATTTAGAGAGCAAATATTTAAAGGCTTTTAATAAATTAAAGTTTCACACCAACATCAACCCAGTGTCAAGTTCTTTCACATTGTGTCTGTTGAACTCTGTCCCACTGTCTGGACCGAGATATGAAACTGATTCTCTGTCTGCTCAGGTGCTGTGCGCGATCCCACGGTGCTATTCAGAGATCTGGAATTGGTTTATTGCCTCTGCCCAACATTCCAACGCCATTAGAACAGCTCCATTCACGGTTGGTGGGATCCAGCTGTGTGCAAATCGGTTGGTGTGTGCAGTGACAGGATAGCACTGACTGTACGCGGAAAGTTATGGTTGTGCAGAGTGCTGGACCAATCCACGTTCTCTCCCAGGGCTCCGCACAGTCAAATATCACCTGTTTACTTGCTGCTTTAATGTTACATAACAGCCCAGTAATTTATGAATGTTCAGTAATGATATTGTTATTGGCTAACACTGGTAGTTACAAGAATTAACAGATAAACAAAGGTGCTATTAGTAATTTTCTGTCCATTGGGTGTGAACTGGGATTGAATCTGAAAGGATTTTAAAATGAACGGTGAGAATGCAACATTGGCCATCAACAAAACAACCAAATTAATCACATTAATAAGAACCAATAAGATCTTAACAAGAAGCTCGATTTGTTAAACCAGCAAATGTCTGTACATACCATTCCTTTTTCATTCTATTGTCCGGCAGATGAAACTTCTTAAATCAATGTAATTATATAAATTAAAAGTATTTTACCAGATACTGATTTCTTTGATGTGGGTTTACTATTTTCCTCCATTTCTGATGCAGAACGTCCAGTCAATGTTCTCCATTATCACCTCCTGCAGCAGCGTCTCGGAAACAGAGCTGGAATCACAGTGTGACGGGTTCCATTACAAACATGATCATTGCAGTTATTCTATGGGAACGACCCTCCTGATGGGTCCACTCTCCGGTTTCTCTCTCAGGCTTTCTCTGCAGAGTGACTTGCTCCACCGTTTCCAAGACTGACTCAATACAACCCCATTGCTGTGGGTCTGGAGTCACGTGTACGCTCCAAAGGGATTTCCATCCCTAAAGAACGTTAGTGAATCAGGAGGGTTTTTTTTTAAAACAATCCAATAGTTTCATGGTGACCATTACTCTCAGCAGGATGGATAGTCAGAAACTGTTTCCCAGGATGGAAGAGTCAATTACTCAGGGACACAGGTTTACGGTGTGAGGGGCAAGGTTTAAAGGAGATGTACGAGGCAAGCTTTTTTTTACACGGAGGGGGCCTGGAACTCACTGCCAGGTGGAGGGAGTGGAAGCGGATACGGTAGTGAGTTTGCAGGGGTGTTTTAACAAGTACATGAATAGGATGGGAATAGAGGGATACGGTCCCCAGAAGGGTAGGGGGTTTTAGTTCAGTCGGGGGCAGCATGGTCAGTGCAGGCTTGGAGGGGCCGAAGGGCCTGTTCCTGTGCTGGAATTTTCTTTGTTCCTATAGGAAGCAGTGTAGTGATATTGTCATTGTGCTGGTAATCCAGAGAGTCAGAGCAATGCCCTGAGAACGTGGGTTCAAATCCCACTGCAGCAGATGGTGAGATCTGAATTTAATAAAAATGTTAATATGTACCAGGAAACCATTGTTGATAAAAGCCCATCTTAAACATCTTCACGGATGGACAATAAATACTGGTCCAGACCGGATATATCCCCATCAATGGCTTTTTAAAAATTAGTTAATTGACTGAATTCAAAGATTATGAGGGACTTGGACACAGCAGCTATCGCCCTCAGTTGGAGGGTCAGTCAGGAGGGGACACAGGTTGAAGGTGAGGGGTAGGAGTTTTGGGGGGGGAATTTGAGGAAAAGGTTTTTTCCCCCCAGAGGGTGGAGGGGGTCTGGAATGTGCTGCCTGGGAGGGTGGGGGAGGCGGGATGCCTCACATCCTTTAGAAAGTATCTGGATGAGCACTTGGCACAGTGTAACATTCAGGGCGATGGGCCAAGGGCTGGCAGGTGGGGTCAGGTGTTTCTAATGTGGACTCGATGGGCCAAAGGGCCTCTCCTACACTGTGTGATTATGAAATACCCACACATGAACTAGAACTCTGTTCCAATTTATTCTTTTATGGGATATGGGCATCACTCACAAACCCAGCATTTATTACCCCTCCCTAATTACCCTCGAACTGAGTAATTTGCTATGTCCATTTCAGAGGGCAGCTCATCGCTGTGGGTCTGGAGTCACCTACAGACCAGGTGAGGGTGACAGAGTTCAACCCCGCTGTCAGTGCTTCCCAACACACCTCTGGCCCCGAAAACAGTCTGTGGAACACCTCCTATTCCCATACTGGGAATTTCAGTTTTAACTCCATTTCCCCTGTTTTTTTGTTCCATCCTCTCCATCTCTCTCACTTCTCCAGGGAATTTGCTACCTTTTTGAGTTTTGGTTTTTTTTGTGCGTGTTGGGGCCTTTGTCGCGATGGACAGACACAACATCAAACATCTAAACCGTGCACACGTGGCTCATTCCCAGCACAGGGGGTCCACGATTCACTGGGTCTGAGAGTAACCGACCGCAGAGCTGAAGGTAAAGATAGTTTTAGTTTAATTACATTTTTAATCATTTTAATTATTTTCTCACAACACACCGGGGAGGAGGGGGTCTCACAGTTTGCCAGTCCGCCCCCGCACACCGGGGAGGGGGTCTTGCAGCTCGCCGGTCCGCCCCCTGAACACTGGTTGGGAACCACTGCCCTCAAGGGCATTATTGAACCAGATGGGTTTTTACGAGTCAGTGACCATTACTGAGGTGGATTTTCAATCCCAGATTATTTTATTAATTGAATTTAAAGGGGTTTGAAACCCTTTCCTCGGAGCCTCTACTGTCCAGTGACACCACCACCAGGCCACCTGCTCCCAAACTAAAGTCTCAGGATTTACTGCATTAAAAGGTGCTATATAAATGCACATTGTGATAATTAGTACCAGGTTACTAGTGTAGTAATTGAAATATTAAAACATCTGCAAAGTTTGAGATGCAAGTGCGGTAGACAGTTCAGGGTAACTAACAGGCAATATGATGGGCTGAATGGCCTCTTTGGACATTAGAAATCTTTAACTCAAGAATGGGATGGGTCAGAAATAAAATGTAAAGTTAAAGCGTAGTATGAAATTTGGAAATGTTTAAATTATTGACTTTGTATAAAGTCAGGGAACGTGAACAAATTCCCCTTTCTGAATAAAAGTGTACAATCCAAGGCACCGGGGCTAATTCCACAAACACTCAGATTCAACAGTTCAAAAAGTCAATTTAATTTTCTCCAATCTGTTAATACTTGGCATTCTTTAAAAAAGACAAAACAAAATACTGATTATAATCTGTCAGGAACAGTGACAATAAAACATATCACAGCTTTTATCTAATTTCAAATCATTAATTCACAGCAAGGAATTCTTTTGGTAACAGAGAGTCTGCAGTTACCACACTGCAGTTAATTCAAAGCCCCTGTCCCCTCAATAATACTACAGAGGGTCCCAGCAGTTTGTTTCCAGTTACCTGTCAAATGAACCTGTGACTGTTGTTTGGTTATTTAATCCCAGCTAAACAAGTCAATGAAAGGGACACTGATGGTTTAACAGCTCCCACTATCCAGAGGACAGGGAGTTTAGCACTTTTTTCACAGCTGACAGTGTGCTAATCTGTTCATTCTAGCAGGTGGTGGCACAGAAATTGGAACGGAATGATGATGTGGATCCACAGGGAATCTCAGATGGTGCACGCAGCACCATCCACTCCCCCAGGACACTCACTGCATTAATCCTCTCTCCATCGCAAGTTGCAGAAAGAATCCAGCCGCTGTGCTCAGGTACAGCAGGGTGATTTACTGGGTTTGGAATTCCTGTCTCTCAGCTCCACAGTGTCAGAGGGTTTTGCTGGCTTCTTCCCAATGCCAGCCACAACCAGCTCAAAAACAGTTTCAAAGAGCAGGTCCACATTGGAACCAGTCTTTGCACTGGTTTCAAAACACATTTTCTCGGCCACTGGGAAATCCTGTTCATTCAGCATCTTGCTTTTAATGAGCTGTTTGTACAGATTAATCGCGTCCTCCCTGAAGACTTGCTTAGCTGCTCTGGGAGCGGGAGGCGCTGGGGTTGCCCCCTCTCCCTCGGTTCCATCCGTCTCCGTCCACTCCTCTGTTAAATCCGATTTATTTCCCACCATGACGAAGAGGCAGTCAGGCCGAGCACTGTCAGTCAGAATGAGAAACCTCTCCTCCAGCTCCCGGAGACTCTGGCGATTTGTTACATCGTAAGTGAGGATCACAGCAGAAGCTCCGCGACAGTACATGGAACCCAGGCCATGGAACTGCTCCCTTCCTGAAATAATAATAACAGTCAGAGAAACGGACACAATCCCAGGCCAGATCCCGCCCCCCCCCCCAAACAAATCCTGCTCACGGAGCTATCCCATTGGGTGAAATATCAAACCCAAACCTTGTCTGTCCTATCAGGAGCAGTTACCATGGTTACTGTGCATCACTACACACTGTGGGATCTTGCTGTGTATATGCCATTATCCCATATTACAAAACTGACCACTCTTCAAAAAGCTCTTCAATTGGATGTCTCCAGGGTGCGAAAGGCGCTATACAAAGGCAAACGTTTCCTTCTTTCCATCCAAGTCACTCAGCTGTGAGCAGATACAGGGACTCGGCACAAGCTGTGCCAGCGCTCTGCCACTATTCTACCCACTCGCCTGGGGGCGGGGGCGCAGCTACTTGCACCCTCACTCCCCCCCACCATGCAAACCCCCTCACCCCACCCGATCACACACACCCCATTCACCGCCCCCCCCCCCCCACTCCACTCCGCTGGCCATGCACCCTCCCACCCCCACTCCCCCCCACCATGCAAACCCCCTCACCCCACCCGATCACACACACCCCATTCACCGCCCCCCCACTCCCCTGGCCATGCACACCCCCCCCCCCAACCCAGCCACACACACCCCATTCACTTCTGCCCCCCTACTCCCCCCAGCCACACAGGCCCCCCAACCTTCCCCCCCACCCCACTCCACCCCACCATCGGACTGTGACAGACACCATTGCCTGGAGCTCCAGGCAGAGACCTTCACACAAGCTCTGGGTGAGCTGCCAGCACAGGGCCACATCCCCCTTCATCAGTTACAGGATCAAATATAAGACGGTATTTTGTGACATGGGGACAGAGCTGTGCCTACTCGAGTTTACCAGATTGAGGGGTGATCTCATTGAGGCATTTAGAATGATGACAGAATTGGAGGGTAACTCATTCCCCTGCTGGGGGAATACGGAACAAGGAGGCAGAGTCTTAAAACTGGAGCCAGACCGTTCAGGAGGGTAGGACTCTCTCTGTCTCCCCCCCTGAAGTTGTGGGTTAATCACTGATTGAGGGCTGGGTGGATGGAGTTCAGAATTAACCATGAACAGAGTGTTTGACGGAATGTGAAACATTGGTTATTATAATAAGTTTCTTTTCTAATAAGAGGAACTGTGGTGAATATGATTCTAGGAACATTCTGGCAGGGGGCGACGCACTGTCTCCCGCGTGGTTTCAGTCACAGTCTGAAGTTGGGATTCTGACAATCCCCAGTTCCACACAAATAACCTTAAACCCTTCGTGAGGAAAGTAAACATTGTGTAAAATGCTGATGTTGAAATATTTCACCGCTGACATCAACAAAATGACAGAAAAAAGAGACAAATTACGAAAAGCAGATACTGGCACCAAACTTAACTTCCTAACCAGACACACCAAGTTTCACATCAGACACTCTGTCCAGTCGAGTGAAGTGTCAAAGGTGAGATTGGTAAATAACTGAGGAATTATCACACCCAAAGGTTGGATAACTCGACGGGGACACAGGAATTTCCGGACAAAGACCAGGATCCGTCGAGTCTATCCCGGCATTCCCAGCAAACAGAGTTATTGACCAATCAATCTCTATCATCAGTCTACAACGAAGACAGCAAAACCCTCGGTTGTGGAGCGATTTGGGAAAAATCGGAGGATGTAAAATTGCCTGCTCCTCTCAAACACCTCCACAAACCACAGCGTGTCTCCAATTACCCACAGACACCGTAGGATAAAATCCTACAGTGCAGAAGGAGGCCATTCAGCCCATTCAGTCTGGACCGACCACAATCCCACCCAGGCCCTATCCCCAAAACCCTATATAGTTACACTAGCTAATCCCCCTGACATTACAGGGCAATTTATCACAGCCAATCAACCTGACCTACACAGCTTTAACTGTGGGAGGAAACCGGAGCACCCGGAGGAAACCCACGCAGACACGGGGAGAATGTGCAGACTCCACACAGACAGTGACCCAAGCTGGGAATTGAACCCGGGTCCCTGGCGCTGTGAGGCAGCAGTGCTAACCCACCGTGCCACCCTGTGTTGCTAATATTCTCTAACCCGAGATCTATCTCATTTGCATTTGAATGAATTGATCAAATTGCAATGTTTGGTAACAAAAAGGTCAGCTTGTGGTTTGAGAAAGGCCAATGAGGGCAGGTAAAAGTGGGAGGGTTACTGAGGGTGGGACAAGCACTGGGTCCAGGTGGTGAGGTGCCACACTGAACAATGAGTCAACTCCAGACCCCAGGGAGCAGGTGACAACGACCGAGAATGTGGACACGTCCCATCTGGTACAAGACCAAATAGAAAAGGAGGTTGCTGAGACCCTCCCACAGCGCGGCACTCCCTCGGCACCGACCCTCCCACAGCGCGGCACTCCCTCGGCACCGACCCTCCCACAGCGCGGCACTCCCTCGGCACCGACCCTCCCGCAGCGCGGCACTCCCTCGGCACCGACCCTCCCGCAGCGCGGCACTCCCTCGGCACCGACCCTCCCGCAGCGCGGCACTCCCCCTCCGACAGCGCGGCGCTCCCTCGGCGCTGACCCTCTGACAGCGCGGCGCTCCCTCGGCACTGACCCTCTGACAGTGCGGCACTCCCTCAGCACCGACCCTCTGACAGTGCGGCACTCCCTCAGCACTGACCCTCTGACAGTGCGGCACTCCCTCAGCACTGACCCTCTGACAGTGCGGCACTCCCTCAGCACCGACCCTCTGACAGTGCGGCACTCCCTCAGCACTGACCCTCTGACAGTGCGGCACTCCCTCAGTACCCGCCAGGAATACGGACTCTCAGGTGCCTGGGAATTTTTACTGAATCTTTTTAACGCTCCGGTTAAGCCACAATCGGAGTTTTGTGCCCAGTGTTCATCACTTCATTAAAGATGTGAGAATCCTCGAGAAATATACCAGATGATGAGGGTGATTTTAACCTGAAGGCCGGGTTGGGGGAGCTGGATTGTTCCCCCTGGAGTGAAGCAGATTGAGGGAGAGATGGTCGAGGTATACACAATTATGACAGGTTTAGATAGTCAAGGAAAGGCTGTTCCTGTTGATGGGGGTACAGAGATTGGAGTCTTTGGGTCAGAGATAGAGGGTGATGTGAGGAAGAACTTCCTTCCACAGTGAGGGTCAATGACCTGAAACTCATCCCAGACAAGGCTGGCTGGAACACAATTAGGATGAAGTTAGATGGAGAGACATTCTACAGGAGAGAGAGCAGGGCATGGGACTGACTGCATTGCTCTAGAGAACCAGCATAAACTGCATGGGCCGAATGGCCTCTCTCCCTGCTGTAATAACTGGTGCTCAGATCTACAACCTTTGGATTGGGGAAGTTACCAAGCTCTCAGAGCAGGCACCCAAATGCTTTAATTACAGTCAAATAGCTGGTATCTAGGTGGGAAATGCAACTCAGTGTTAGTGCTGACTTTCCCAGTAGAAGCTTTGAAATGTGCACCCTCATCAAAACAGCTTCTTTGTATTGCAAGAATCGAGACTCGTCTCTAACAGTAGATCATTCGAAGCCAGCTTGTTTCACTCCCTTTGTGTGACTTGGCAAGCAACCAGTGTCCTCACCGTACCGTTAGCCTTTTCAAAGTTCCTGTTCACTTTTGCAACTGCTCACATCCACCAGTCCCGGGCCCCTGCCCGTGCCCCCGCCGCCTGCCCGGGTCCCCTGTCCCCTGTCCCCTGCCCGGGTCCCCAGTCCCCTGCCCCCAGCCCGGGTCCCCTGTCCCCTGCCCCCAGCCCGGGTCCCCTGTCCCCTGCCCCCAGCCCGGGTCCCCTGTCCCCTGCCCCCAGCCCGGGTCCCCTGTCCCCTGCCCCCAGCCCGGGTCCCCGTCCCCTGCCCCTGTCCCCTGCCCCCTGCCTGGGTCCCCGTCCCCTGCCCCCTGCCCGTGTCCCCTGCCCCTGTCCCCTGCCCCCAGCCCGGGTCCCCTGCCCATGCCCCCTGCCCCAGCCCGTGCCCCCTGCCCGTGCCCCTGTCCCCTGTGACCAGCTTCTGCGCCTTTGTTCCCAAAACCCGGGCATGAGTCCAACATCGTTCAGGAGGGTGATTACGGATGAAGTGCCTCACTGATCTTAAGGATCGGTGCTGGACAGACATTACTGCCATTAATCTCACCCAGATGGAAATCTGAAACAACTGGGGAAACATTCACGGGGGATGGTGCGAGACAGGGTTTATTTTAAATGACTCTAGCGTCATTCTAGCTGCCTGGAAAGGCAGTGGGAGCAGATTCACTGATAACTTTCAGAAGGGATTTGGGTAAATAGTTGTAAAGGAGAAATTTGAAAGGCCACAGAGCATGAGCAGGATAAATTGGAGCACTCTACCAAAAAACCAGCACAGGCTTGATGGGCCGAATGGACTTTGCAGGTTTGATAGGAAAGTGGAACCTGATGTGAGAATATTTTCACATTGAAAAGATCTCACTGGTGTGAAAAACTATTGGCAGCAAATCTGTTGGTGTGTGTGGGTCAGTGGCTGGGCTTGGTAACCAGGCAGTGCCAGGGGTTGTGGGGGGGGACAGCGCCAGGGGTTGTGGGGGGGGCAGCGCCAGGGGGCACAAACACTGCTCCCACTGCCCTTTCAAGCAGCTAGAATGACACTAGAGTAATTTAAGAGTAACTTAGACAGGCACATGAGTGGGTTGGAGATGGGTGGATATAGGAGATTGTTTTAAATAAGGTTCATTAGCATTGGGACGTCCCTGGTAATGTAAATGGGTATAGTATGATAATAATGTTTTTCCCTTTTCATTCACAGGTTTTAAGTCGGTCCGCCTTGTGTCCAACGAGGGGCATACACGCGATGGGTCGTACTTGGGCTGCTCTTGAATGTTCGAGATTGGCCTAGTGCTTCATGTCGTTAGTGTGCGCTTAAACTGGACCAGATACTGGGCAAGACGACAGCTCAGTGACTATCACTGATTGCTGTGCAGACACATGGATTTGGGCCGGTGTCTGTGGGAATTTGCGCATTCTCCCTGTGCTTGCATGGGTTTTCTCCGGGTGCTCCGGTTTCCTCCCACACCCCAAAGATGTGCTGTTAGGCTGATTGGCAGGAATAAATTGTCCCTAAATTAGTTTCCCTCAATGTGGATGGCCATAAAACATTAGACAGGGGTCATGGGTGGAGGGGGGACTGGTGGTGTTGAGATGGCAGCGCGGGCTCGTTGGGACGAAGGACCTGTTTCCCGGGCTGATTTTGTTCTTTGTTCCAGATCACAACAACTCACCAAATAAAAAAAATGTTCTCCTCTGGTCCATTTACCAATTCTCTTCGATCTGTATCCCTCTGCTTACCAAATCAATCGCCACTAATTTACTCTATCCAAACCCTTTGTGATTTTGAACACCTCTATTAAATCTCCCCTTAATCTTCTATGCTCCAAGGAGAACAATCCCAGTCTCTCCGCATTCACTGGGATCACTCACCCTGGGAACATTCTGACGAATCTTGTCCAAACCCTCCCCAAGGTTTTGACATCTTTCACAAAGCACATTGTGCAGGATTGGGCACAGCAGAGGCCTGAGCAATGGATTAGGAAAGACGCAGGAATCGATCTTGCCTTTCACGCTCTGTTTCTGATTCTTAAATCCAGAGCCCAGCTTTTTAACATTGGCCCAGTAACACACAAAACATCCAGCGTTGTGCAAACAAATCTATGTCCACAACGTTCAAAGCTATTTTTGATCTTGTTTTAATGTGTGTGGCTGGGGGGGGACGGCCTCAGCTGGACAGTCAGTCACAATCTGAGTTGCCCCTCACGTGGAACAAGAGCCCACATCTTCTCTGGCCTGTCCTCAAGTGTTGATGGTTCTAGAGTTTCTGAGCAAGGTTGGAAGCTGGGAGTTACACCCAGACCAGTTACCGGGCTACAGTTGGCGATGGTCGCAGTCAGTGAGTGTGGGTGAGTGCGTGTGCGTGCACACGTGTGTGTACTTGAGTGTGGTTGCAGTTGGTGTGCTCCAGTCTGTTGGGAGCGTGTTCCAGTTGGGACTGTGGGATTCTAGCTGGGTGTTTGAGGTTCTGTGTCAGCGGGTTATGAATCAGTTCCTACTCCCCATGTATATAAAGCAGCTAGCTCTGAATCAATCACAATATTTATTCTCCAGCTACTACAGAGAAGGGACTTTACCACACAGCAACACTAACCCAGGTCCAAACAGACCTTTAGCTTAAAATAAAAGCTAGGCTACGTTAGAACAGAGTTAGAGAATTAAACCAAACTTGACAAAATACCAATCAAAGATCAGGATCACAATCTGAACTGATAAACTAGAACGTAAGAACATAAGAAATAGGAGCAGGAGTAGGCCATCTAGCCCTTCGAGCCTGCCCCGCCATTCAACAAGATCATGGCTGATCTGAAGTGGATCAGTTCCACTTTCCCGCTTTCTCCCCATAACCCTTAATTCCCTTGCCTATCAGAAACCTATCTACCCGTGACTTAAATATATTTAGCGAGGTAGCCTCCACCACATCAATGGGCAAAGAATTCCAGAGATTCACCACCCTTTGAGTGAAGAAGTTCCTCCTCAACTCTGATCTAAACTGCCCCCCCTTATCTTGAGGCTGTGCCCTCTAGTCCTGCTATCCTTTCTGAATGGGAAGAATCTCTCTACCTCTACCCTATCCATCCCTTTCACTATCTTATACATCTCTATAAGATCCCCCCTCATCCTTCTAAACCCCAACGAGTACAGACCCAGTCTATTTAGTCTCTCTTCATAGTCTAACCCCCTCATCTCTGGTATCAGCCTGGTGAACCTCCTCTGCATTCCCTCCAAGGCCAAAATATCCTTGCGCAAGTGCGGCGACCAAAACTGCACACAGTACTCCAGCTGCGGCCTCACCAGTGCCCTGTACAGTTGCAGCAAGACCTCCCTGTTTTTATATTCTATCCTTTATAGAAGCTTATAGGATTGATTAATAGCTCTGAACAAAACAAGCATAGATTCAGATGGAGGTCCTCGAGCCTGTCCTGTTATTTAATTACACCACAGCTAATTTGTACAGTGTGGCACAGTAGGTTAGCATTGCTGCCTCACAGCTCCAGGGACCCAGGTTCAATTCCCGCCTTGGGTCACTGTCTGTGTGGAGTCTGCACATTCTCCTTGTGTCTGCGTGGGTTTCCTCTGGGTGCTCTGGTTTCCTCCCAAAGATGTGCGGGTTAGGTGGATTGGCCATGTTAAAATTGCCCCTTAGTGTCCTGAGATCACATACCAACAGACTCGAGAACAGCTTCTTCCCTGCTGCCATCAGACTCTTGAATAGTTTTGCCTCACATTAAGTTGATCTTTCTCTACACCCTAGCTATGACTGTAACACTACACTCTGCACCCTCTCATTTTCTTTTCTAAGAACAGTATGGTTGTCTCTATAGCACACAAGAAACAATTCTTTTCACTGTATGCTAATACATTTGACAATAATAAATCAAATCAGAAAAGATGTGTAGGTTAGAATAATTAGCCCTAGTAAATGTGTGGCTTGTGGGGATAGGCAGGAACGAGCATCTTGGTAAGAGACAGCGAGGCAGAGTTGGAGCAGATCTGATCGGCCAAATAGCCTCTTCCTCACTGGAGATTCTTTGATTCTTTCTGAACTCCACCTCGATTCAGTAACTCCGAAACCCCTCATCCGACAGAACTTTATCAATCTCAGGTTGGGAATTCCAGATTTCCGTTCCCCCTGTGTGAGGGAGTACTTCCTGACACCATCCTCTCAACAGCCTGTCTCCAATAGAATCACAAAAACCCCTACAGTGCAGAGAGAGGCCTTTCGGCCCATCGAGTCTGCACTAACAACAATCCCACCCAGGCCCTATTCCCTGCTAATCCCTCTAATTTACACATCCTGGGACACTACGGGGTGATTTATCTCGGCCAATCAACCTACATCCAGTTCTGCCCCCTCGTTTTAGACTCCCCACCGCCCCACCACCACACTCCCCCCTCCGCCCCCCACCCTCTCCACTCGATCACCCCTCAATCTTCTAAACCCAAAGGGATATGAACACAATCAGTGCAACTGGCCGCAGTCATTTAACCCTTTCTGCCCCAGGATTAATCTGGTGAATCTGAGCCGTGTCCTTTCTGCTGAGCCGAGGGGCCCAGTTACTCCTGAGTTTTATTTAATGGGAACCGTTCTGTACTCCAGCAGCAACTGAGCTAAAGGCTAACATTCCATGAATCTGTTTCACGGTGGTTTGGTACACGTCCACAAGCTTTCAGTGATTGCTGTACTTGGACCCTGAACACACTCTGTTCCCCCACAGTTCCACAGCTTCCCATCAGTCAGGAAAACAGCTTTCATCTTTGTGGCAAATGTCAAACTGGGAAGCTAGTTAAATATTGCAGGATCAAGTGATGCAGACTATCGTGGTCAGAAATCTGACAAAGACACTGAAACAAACTCCTGACAGATCAAACTAAGTTGGCCCCATCAGTCTTGTGATCCTTCAGGGCTGGAGGGAGAGAGCGCGAGTGAACTTTAAAAACAAGATATCAGACAGCACAACCTCAGTACAGGCAGCAACATTGCACAACCCACACTCTATTCATGACTCAGAATAAAACCTGTGTTACACAACCCTGGAACTAACCGAGAGATTGCACAAAATTTGCATTATTGCAAGTTATAACTGGACTGGTATTTGAACAATACTGTACTTCACAGACTCAAGATGAGAATGAACTGAAACTTATTAGTACAGCTTCTCAAATTAATCCTGCCAACATCCTACACACCCCCCATTGTTAAAATAATCCACTCTGCAGTTAGCAACAATGCAGTGGGAATTTACTTGAAACTTATCCAAGTGTAGCCCACGAGAAACTTTTCTGCCATCTGGTTTTTACAACACAGAACAGGCCATTCAGCCCAACATGGGATACTTGCCCACCCCCCATTCCCTCTTCACCTCACCCCATCAGCAGCTCCTTCAGCTTGTGAGAAGTTACTGAATGGGACTGGCCTTCACTGGGCAATAAGCAGAATGTGGGTCTCTGTCTCCCACCACAGCATCAAACCTGGCCAACGTTCAAATCCCCAACAAGAAAAGTGTCAATTCTGTACAAAAAGGGAAATGAAGAGAAGAACCTGCCTTCCTGTAGCACCTTGCACCTCCTCAAGGAATCCTGAAGGGCTTCACAACCAATCAGCTGCTTCTGAAGTTATTTCAGCAAATACAGTGAATTTGTGCACAGCAAGATCCCAGAAACAGCAGTTTACAAGACTATTAGCCTCGATTACGAGTTGATAAGGTCGACACTAACTACTTCAGGGTGGGGGTGGGGGTGGGGGTGGGGGTGGGGGTGATTCCAGAGCAATGGGGCAGAATCTTACAATTGGAACCAGACTGTTCAGGGACAAAGTCCGGGAGCATTTCCTCGCACAGATGGGGAATGGAAACCTGGAACTCTCTCCCGATATTAAAGCCGATGAGGGGTCAATTGGTCAACCAGGCCAAAGTCAACTTGAATGGGTGAGGATATTGTGGGATAAACAGTAAAGGTGGGTCACTGGGGGGTGGGGTGTGACTCCAACACAATTTAGTAGAACAGTGTCATGGGCTCAAGGGGCCGAATGGCCTCCCCCAATCCCCTAGTCCAGGACAATGGGGTGGGATTTAGCCCCGGACTTACCGAACTATAATCCATATCCCCACTCACTCTGCATCCCCATTCAGACACATTGTCACCATCCAGCACCACCTCTGCATCCGAGTTCCTCCCCCCATTCCCCGGAATATCCCCCACCAGTTATCTTCCTTGCTATCTTGCAGGAGTTTCAAATGAAAAATAAGAAGGAAGATTCCAGCTGTGAGCAGATGTTTCCTCTTACCTGAGATACTCATTGTACAAATCTTATTGGACAGATGGGGTATGGGCCATTGAGAATGTTTCTCTGCTACGTACAATTCCTAGGAGCTGCGACACGGTAGCAAGTGCTTCACACTGCTGTCTCTCAGCGCCAGGGACCCGGGTTCAACTCCCGGCCCGGGTCACTGTCTGTGTGGAGTTTGCATGTTCTCCCCATCTGTGTGTGGGTTTCCTCCGGGTGCTCAGGTTTCCACCCACGCTCCAAAGATGTGCAGATTAGGTTGATTGACAGTGCTAGGTTGTCCTTTATTGTCCAAAAAGTGTGTAGGTTAGGGGAATTAGTGGGATAAATATGTGGGGTTACCAGGATAGAAAAAGGGTAAGATGCTCTGATGGAGAGACAGTGCAGACCGATGGGCTGAATGGCCTCTATGATGTATTGTGAGGAGGCAGACTGGCTCCAGAGCTTTTGGTATTACGTATCTTAGCAAAAATCACTCCTGAATTGAGCAAGGTGTGTTTAGCAACACAGCTGCTGTAACTCCTGTCAGAGTTCAAACCATTTCTGAGGATTCTCAAATGTCTGTCTCAGTAACTTCCCACTCCCAGCAGTCCAATAACTAACCAAATAAACATAACTCTCCCTGTGTTATCCGGTAGGAGAGAGAGGAATCATCGCAAACTGGAGGAGAAAGATGAGAACTGAGAACTAACTGGCAGAAAAGATTAACTAGCTAACTAACTAGCTAACTAACTAGCTATCAATCAACATGAGTCACCCCCCCCCCCCCCCAGAAAAGATGGCCCTGATCGAGGTCTTTCAGATTACGAAAGGGTTTGACAGGGATCCCCGGCCAAGCTGTGTCCATCGGTGGAGAAGTCCAAAACCAGCATAGAGTCATGGAGGCTTACAGCACGGAAACAGGCCCTTCGGCCCAACCTACACATGCTGTCCTTTTTTAAAACTCCTAAACTAGTCCCAATTGCCCACGTTTGGCCCATATTCCTCTATACCCATCATACCCACATAACTGTAGCAGACATAAATAAAATAGTATACTCATAAATCCATGAAAGAACTTGGAAGAAAAGTCTTCATCCAGAGAGGAGTGAGAAAGTGGAACTTGCTGCCCAGGGGAGGGAATAGCACAGGTCCAGATCCCAGGAAGGAGAAAGAAATAGAAAGCTCTGCTGATAGGGTGAGACGGGATAGGTGGGAAAAGGCTCACGTGGAGCGTAGAGGTGATGGGCCGAACAGCCTGTTGCTGTACAGGACATTCCACCTGGCTCGATGATTGGTTGTGCTGGTCTCTGCTGGGTTAGTATATTAAATGGCCAGAGCGGCTCATTGCGATCAACAGTTTGTTCTGTTTAAATATTTTCAAATCAGCATCTTAATGATTTGAGAGAGTTGGAGATTTGAGGTTGTCACAATGGCCTCAGATTCGGAATCACAGAGTGAGTGTCGGGTCCACAATTGCGGATAAAGGAGATTGTCTGTCGTTTGTGAACAACGTGAATGTCTTTAACATGGGAAACAATTCCAAGGAGTTTCCCAACCGCAGTTAGCCACACAGGGAGACATTGTCAAAGAGGTCGATATTCCATGGATATTCCAGAGGGCTGTGGGGCTGGAGGAGGTTCCAGAAATGGGGAGGGGGTGTAGGGAGCTGGGAGAGGTTACAGAGATAGGGAGGGTGTGTAGGGGCTGGAGGAGGTTACAGAGAGAGGGAGGGGATGTAGGGGGCTGGGAGAGATTACAGAGATGGGGGGGTTGTAGGGGCTAGAGGAGGTTACAGAGAGAGGGAAGGGTGTAGGGGGCTGGGAGAGGTTACAGAGATAGGGAGGGTGTGTAGGGGCTGGAGGAGGTTACAGAGATAGGGAGGGGATGTAGGGGGCTGGGAGAGGTTACAGAGATAGGGAGGGTGTGTAGGGGCTGGAGGAGGTTACAGAGATAGGGAGGGGATGTAGGGGGCTGGGAGAGGTTACAGAGATAGGGAGGGTGTGTAGGGGCTGGAGGAGGTTACAGAGAGAGGGAGGGTGTGTAGGGGCTGGTGGGGTTACAGAGATAGTGAGGGGTGTAGGGGCTGGAGGAGGTTACAGAGGTGGGGGGGTGTAGGGGCTGGAGGAGGTTACAGAGATAGGGAGGGGGTGTAGGGGCTGGGAGAGGTTACAGAGATAGGGAGGGGGTGTAGGAGGTTACAGAGATAGGGAGGGGGTGTAGGGGCTGGGAGAGGTTACAGAGATAGGGAGGGGGTGTAGGGGCTAGAGGGGGTTACAGAGATAGGGAGGGTGTGTAGGGGCTGGAGGAGGTTACAGAGAGAGGGAGGGGGTGTAGGGGCTGGAGGGGGTTACAGAGATAGGGAGGGGGTGTAGGGGCTGGAGGGGGTTACAGAGATAGGGAGGGGGTGTAGGGGCTGGTGGGGTTACAGAGATAGTGAGGGGTGTAGGGGCTGGAGGAGGTTACAGAGATAGGGAGGGGGTGTAGGGGGTTACAGAGATAGGGAGGGGTGAAGTACCATGGGGAGGGGATTTGAAAACAAGGATGAGAATTTTTTAAATCACAATACAATGGGTGAGGAGGATAGAATTGGGTTGAAAATTTCTGATTTAAAAACTCCTTTCCAATCAAAGTCAGACAAAAGGACAAAAAGTCAAATGTTTTTGAAAGGTGGCGAAATGCACAGGGAGGGATACCACCCCCCCTGCCCCCCAACACACACACACACACACACACACACACACCCTTCCCCCTCTCAGTGAACTGGGTCAAGCAAATATTTACAGCAGTTTGTGCAGTTGGAGGTCACAGAGAGAGAATAAACAAACAGTTCTTCAACAATCTCAGCTAAATCCCCCTTAGACCAGCACACCCTCAAAGCACAAAGGCTGGGGGAGATAAACAGTGACGAGTGCTGATCTCCACCCGCTCCCAGTCAAACAATATCCTGATTTTAACATTCTCATCCAGATTTGCAAATTCCCTCAGGCTGGAATTTCGTCCCCCTCCCTCTCTCTGTAACTTGCTCCTGTTCCACAACTCCCTGAAATCTGCATTCCTCTAATTCTGGCATCTGGGTCTCGCCGGATTTTAAACATTCCACCATTGGTGGTCATGCCTTCAACTGGCTAAGCCCCAAGGTGGGGACTTTCTATTGAAATCTCTCTCTGTCAAATGTGTTCTCCTCCTTGAAGACATGCCTTGGAAACGCCCGCTCTGACCAAGCTTCTGGTCACCTGGATAAATATCTCCTTACGAGGGGCATCGGTGTCAGATTCTGTTTGAGAAGCAGCCGGGATATTTCATTATGTTACAGGCAGTATAAATATAGAAGCTCTGGTTAATAGGGAGTGGTTCCCCTCAAGCTGACTGCAATATGTCACAAACCCTGTACCTGGCACAGGTTTCACCCAGTGCTGGTTTCATATGCAGGCTTGTTATGGTTAAAAATGATTGGATTTTTTAGATCCTAAGGGAACACAGGGATATTGGGATAGTGACAGGGCGGCACTCCCTCAGCACTGCCCCTCTGACAACCCACTGAGCAGAGGGAGAGATCTATTCACTGAACAAATTAAGTTTATTTATTAGTCATAAGTGAGGCTTACATTAACACTGCAATGAAGTTACTGCGTAATTCCCCTAGTCACCACACTAAGGCACCTGTTCGGTTAAATGCACCTAACCAGCACATTTTTCAGACTGTGGGAGGAAACCGGAGCACCCAGAGGAAACCCACGCAGACACGGGGAGAACGTGCAAACTCCACACAAACAGTGACCAAGCCGAGAGTCAAATTCAGGTCCCTGGCGCAGTGAGGCAGCAGTGCTAACCACTGTGCCACCCTCGATCAGAACCCAACAGAACAAGGTGCCAAACCACTGCTGTGTAGAATGTTTAACATTAACCGGAAACTAGTGCCAGACTCAGAAGATCTGACATCACACCAGTTCAATATTAATCAACTAACTCAAACAGGAGTCCTTAATGATCCCTTTCCACACTGGATTCAAATAGCACTCGCTATCGTTCCAGCATAATCCAGAACCCTACACACCCTGGATATTCTCTCTTCCACCTTCATCCGTCGAGGAAAAGATACAAAAGTCTGAGGTCACGTTAACAACAGACTCGAGAACAGCTTCTTCCTCGCTACCAGACTTTTGAATGAACCTACATCACTAAGTTGATCTTTTTCTACACCCTAAGTATGACTGTAACATTACATTCTGCACCTTCTTTCCTTCTCTACATGTGTGATGTGGAGATACCGGCGTTGGACTCGGGCCACAGTAAGAAGTCTCACAACATCAGGTTAAAGTCCAACAGGTTTGTTAGCACGAGCTTTCAGTGCGCTGCTCCTTCATCAGATGAATGTGCTCACCTGATGAAGGGGCAGTGCTCCGAAAGCTCGTGCTTGTGAGATTTCTCATTGTTCTCTGTGTACAGTATGCTTTATACAAGAAACAATCATTTTCACTGTATACTAATATATGTGACAATAATAAATCAAATCGGTTGTCCCCAGTAAACAGGGTCAGTTTTGCCCTCAGTAGTAGTTTGGGCTTTTACCCCCCACTGTGGGTAGAGTTTGGAAACTGGCCTGTTGTGTCCCAAATGGGCACATTATCCCCCCCCCCCCCGCCGCCCTTCACCCTGTTTCAGGATGGGGGTGGGAGTTGAGGTGGGGATAAAGTTATGACTTGGGGGGGGGGGGTTACCCCCTGTGTGGTATTAGTGTGAGAGCAAGGGTACGGTGTTGGGCCATTTACCCCAGGGGTATCGGAGTGGGGGAATTACTCTCAGGGGCTGGGGCCCAGACACTGAGCTACAGTGTCCCAGATGGACACTCTGTACTAACAGGGTCCCCCCCCCCAGGGTGGTCTCAGGGTGGGTGGGGGGGGGGCAGGGGGGTAAGGCTCCTGCATTGACCTGCTGTGTCCCAGATGGACACACTGTGCTATCGGGGTTCCCCCCCAGGGGAGGTCTCAGGGTTATGTGGGGGGGGAGGTCTCAGGGTTATGTGGGGGGGGAGGTCTCAGGGTTATGTGGGGGGGGAGGTCTCAGGGTTATGTGGGGGGGGAGGTCTCAGGGTTATGTGGGGGGGGAGGTCTCAGGGTTATGTGGGGGGGGAGGTCTCAGGGTTATTTGGGGGGGGGGAGGTCTCAGGGTTATTTGGGGGGGGGGAGGTCTCAGGGTTATTTGGGGGGGGGGGAGGTCTCAGGGTTATTTGGGGGGGGGGAGAGGTCTCAGGGTTATTTGGGGGGGGGAGAGGTCTCAGGGTTATTTGGGGGGGGGAGAGGTCTCAGGGTTATTTGGGGGGGGGAGAGGTCTCAGGGTTATTTGGGGGGGGAGGTCTCAGGGTTATTTGGGGGGGGGAGGTCTCAGGGTTATTTGGGGGGGGGGAGGTCTCAGGGTTATTTGGGGGGGGGGAGGTCTCAGGGTTATTTGGGGGGGGGAGGTCTCAGGGTTATTTGGGGGGGAGGTCTCAGGGTTATTTGGGGGGGGGGGAGGTCTCAGGGTTATTTGGGGGGGGGAGGTCTCAGGGTTATTTGGGGGGGGGAGGTCTCAGGGTTATTTGGGGGGGGGAGGTCTCAGGGTTATTTGGGGGGGGAGGTCTCAGGGTTATTTGGGGGGGGGGAGGTCTCAGGGTTATTTGGGGGGGGAGGTCTCAGGGTTATTTGGGGGGGGGGAGGTCTCAGGGTTATGTGGGGGGGGGAGGTTTCAGGGTTATTTGGGGGGGGAGGTCTCAGGGTTATGTGGGGGGGGGAGGTCTCAGGGTTATTTGGGGGGGAGGTCTCAGGGTTATGTGGGGGGGGGGGGGGAGGTCTCAGGGTTATGTGGGGGGGGGGAGGTCTCAGGGTTATTTGCGGGGGGAGGTCTCAGGGTTATGGGGGGGGAGGTCTCAGGGTTATTTGGGGGGGGGGAGGTCTCAGGGTTATGGGGGGGGGGAGGTCTCAGGGTTATGGGGGGGGGAGGAGGTCTCAGGGTTATTTGGGGGGGGGGGGGGGGAGGTCTCAGGGTTATTTGGGGGGGGAGGTCTCAGGGTTATTTGGGGGGGGGAGGTCTCAGGGTTATTTGGGGGGGGGGGAGGTCTCAGGGTTATTTGGGGGGGGGGAGGTCTCAGGGTTATGGGGGGGGAGGTCTCAGGGTTATGGGGGGGGGAGGTCTCAGGGTTATGGGGGGAGGTCTCAGGGTTATGGGGGGGGGAGGAGGTCTCAGGGTTATTTGGGGGGGGGGGGGGAGGTCTCAGGGTTATTTGGGGGGGGAGGTCTCAGGGTTATTTGGGGGGGGGAGGTCTCAGGGTTATTTGGGGGGGGGGAGGTCTCAGGGTTATTTGGGGGGGGGGAGGTCTCAGGGTTATGGGGGGGGAGGTCTCAGGGTTATGGGGGGGGGGAGGTCTCAGGGTTATGGGGGGGGAGGTCTCAGGGTTATGGGGGGGGGGAGGTCTCAGGGTTATGGGGGGGAGGTCTCAGGGTTATGGGGGCGGGAGGAGGTCTCAGGGTTATTTGGGGGGGGGGGGAGGTCTCAGGGTTATTTGGGGGGGGGGGGGAGGTCTCAGGGTTATTTGGGGGGGGGGGGGGGGTAGGCACTGACCTGCCGTGTCCCAGATGGACACACTGTGCTGTCCCCACTGTTTGAGAAAGAAGGCTCCGCCGACAGTGCTGGCTGTGCTCTGGAAGCGGCGCTCGGTGTAACGTTGCAGGAGCGAGCTCTTCCCCACATTCATATCACCCAGAATCACAACCTTCACATCGGGTTTCATCATCCTGGAGCCGGGAGCCCTCCGGCTGCCAACTCAGCTCCCACCCGCTCACTTCACCCAAACTTTCCTTGTGATCCGAACGGAAACAGGCGGAGATTCCGCTCTCCCCACCCCCAAAACAGCGCTCCGCCCGGACACACACACACAGACACACAGAGACACAGACACACACACACAGACACAGACAGACACACACACACAGACACAGAGACACAGACACACACACACACAGAGACACACACACACACACACAGAGACACACACACAGAGATAGGGACAGAGATAGAGACACAGATAGATAGAGGGACAGAGATAGAGACAGTCACAACCCTCCCCCCTCCCTGTTTTCAGACTCGGAGTTTTTTTTGACTGTAAAAAGTTTGCTGAGGAAGTTTTGAACTTTGCCAATCTCAGCAGCTCCTCTGCACTCTGTCCACATTCTCAGACTCTGCACCCGGGGGGGGAGTTTTCTCCAATTAAATGTTGGGAACAGCAATGTTTCTGGTCCCCCCCCCCCGGTACAATTCACTGAGGACCTGTTTGCCTCCCAAGTGAATGTATTTTTGTGCCCAGGGACCTGTTGTTCACTTACTGACCACTGTGGCAATGGTTTGGTATCAGATCTGTTATTAGGGCCATAAACAGTCTGGTTCTGTTATAAACAAGGGAGAGGGATCGAATTTCTAACCAGGGAAGAGAGTTTGGAGTAGGGACTGAGAACAGTGGCTTCAGTCTTCCCAATATTTAACTCCAGGAAATGTTTGCCTTTCCAGTACTGGGTGTTGGATAAACAATCTATCCTAGAAACCCGACAGTAAAGAAAGAGGCCATTTGGCCCATCGAGTCTGCACCGACCACAATCCCACCCAGGCCCTACCCCCATATCCCTACATTTTTACCCACTAATCCCTCTAACCTACACATCTCAGGACACTAAGGAGTAATTTTAGCACGACCAATCAACCTGGCATGTTTGGACTGTGGGAGGAAACCGGAGCACCCAGAGGAAACCCACACAGACACGGGGAGAATGTACAAACTCCACACAGACAGTGAGCCGAGCCGGGAATCGAACCCAGGTATCTGGAGCTGTGAAGCCACTGTGCTACCGTGCTGCCCTAATCAGAGACTGTGGAGGAGTGGGGAGAGGTGGGGGGAGCAAGAGTTGGGTGTAGTTTGCATACACGTGGAAACCAACCCCCTCTTTTGGATGATATCACTGAGGGCAGCATATAGATGAGAAAGGGAAAGAAGCCAAGGATAGATCCTTGGGAACATCAGAGGTAACAGCATGGGAAGAGAAGCCTTTCACCTCCAAATCCTTTCAGATACTCCTAAAGAACTACCGCTGACTTTAGTCACTAACCTAGTATTTCCTTCTGTGCTTTGGTCTCACAGTTTGTTGCCCCTAATGAGGATCTTTGGACCGTTACAGGCGCCAACTAAATGGAACTTGTAGTTGTTGATACAAATCTTGTAGCAGGAGAAAATGCAAAGACATTTTTCACATCAGTAAAAGCCAGGACCTGTCCTGCCACAACAATCCATCTCTTTAACATAAGAACATAAGAAATAGGAGCAGGAGTAGGCCATCTAGCCCTTCGAGCCTGCCCCGCCATTCAATAAGATCATGGCTGATCTGTCGTGGCTCAGTTCCACCTTCCCGCCCTCTCCCCATAACCCTTAATCCCCTCTCTTATCAAAAACCCATCAACCCGCGTCTTAAAAATATTTAGCGAGGCAGCCTCCACCACTTCAACGGGCAGAGAATTCCAGAGATTCACCACCCTTTGAGTGAAGAAGTTCCTCAACTCCGTTCTAAACCGCCCCCCCCCCTTTATCTTGAGGCTGTGCCCCCTAGTCCTGCTGTCTTTTTTGAGCAGGAAGAGTCTCTCCACCTCTATCCTATCCATCCCATTCATCATGTTATACGTCTCAATGAGATCTCCCCTCATTCTTCTTTAAACTGGTTAAGTCAATGTCAACCAACAGCTGATCCTGTTTCTGGTTTTTATATCTGATTTCAGTCAGGTTGAAGGGTTCAAACTGAGGTCTCAACAAACCCTTACCAATCTGGTCTTTAGATCTCAGCGGACTGCCCCACGATAGACCGGAATACACCGAGGCTCTGTCTACTTCAAGACCCATGCTTAATATTGGACAGAGAGCAGGGGAGTTTGCTCTGGTAAAGGGCCTATATTTATCCCTCAGTCAACAGCATAAAACATACTATAGGTCTGACAGCAACTGCCGAGAGAAAATACAGCCAACATTTCCAGGCTGGGTGACCTTTTGTCAGAGATTTTCCAGCATTTTCTATTTTTGTTTCACATTCCAGCATCCAGAGTATTTTCTCTTTAGCATTAAACATACTGTCTGGGTCACTGTCCCTTGCTGCTTATGGGCTCTTGCTGTGCACAGATTGGCTGCTGTGTCTCCAACACAATCGGTTGGGCTAAAACCTGGTGTTGTCAGACTTTTTACTGTGTTTACCCCAGTCCAACGCCGGCATATCCACATCATCTCCAACACTACAACAGTGACCACATCTCATAAAAAATACTTGATTGGCTATGAAGTACTTTGGTGTTTTCCATGATTGTGAAAGGTGTTGTACAAATGTTAATGTTTCTCTAAGGCGATTCTGAAATTTACCCTTTGGAATGTCCAAAGGAACAAAACACACAGGAACAATGTCTTTTTGCTAATTAAAAGAGTGATTGTCACTGGGTGAGAAGCTGACTGCTGAGATCAACATCATGTGACTGCTTTGTTGCTGTGTCAATATCCAAGCTGAGAAATAGCCTTGAGCATCAAACAGAGACTAACACACATGTGCAAGATCTTAACCCTGCTCACAAGAACCAATCAGCACCATATCCTCTGATGATTTCACCAGTTACTATTTTAATCATGATGGGAGCATAAGAATTGCTCAGAGCCCACTGCGATTTTAACCCCTGACTGCTGCAGTAATGACCAGCGCTGGGAAGGAGGGAGAATCATAGGTACAGGAATGCTTTGGCCTATCTGTCTCCCTTCAGCACTCTTCTCCACCCACATACCCCTGCACCTTCCCCCACAACATATCCTCAACCCCCTTGAATCCTTCCTCTGCATCCTCCATACTGCACCCTGTTTTATTAACTGCTTTCTCAATCTATCCTGCCACCTTCAATGACTTAGGTACATATACCCACAGAGTCTCTGTTTCCTTTAGCCTTGTACCCTTTACTTTATATTCTCTCTGTGTTCTTCCTACTCAAGTGTATCACACTTGTCCACACTAAATTTAATCTGCCACTCATTCCACTAAGCTAATTGTGTTCTCTTGGAGTCTTTCACTATCCTTCTCACAATTCACAATACGTTCCAGTTGTGGGATCTGTGTAATGACCTCAATAAGGCTCACAAGGTGGCCTCTTGGAGTATGAGCTCCCTGATTGAGGTAATGATTGCCTTTCCAATCAGGGAGTCTACCTGTGTATATATTGAGGAGACTCAGGGCTGCTGACACTCCGGGTTCTGAAGCACTCTCAGGAGTGGAGATAAGTTTGTAAATAAATGGAATCTGGTGAAGGAACACCGGCCTCTCAGGAGATACTTCAATCTGAAATATTGAAATTATGCCCCTTTCACCAAGGTCTAGAAATATATTAAGAGCAGGGGTCTTAACACTGACCCCTGGGGAATTCCAGCGTAACCTTTCTCCAGCCTGAAAAGCTTCATTTATCACTGGTTTCATTCACTCAGCGCATTCCATATCCATCTTGTTCTGTCCCTTTTACTCCACGGGGCTCTAACCTTGTCCTCAGGTCTGTTGTGTGGCACTTTATCAGATGTCTTTTAGAAGTCCATGCACATCACATTGACAGCATTACCCTCATCAACCCTTTATGCTACCTGAACAGAACACTGAAACAGGTTAGTCAGTGCTGTCCTTTCTCAATAAAGCCTCATCTGCCCAACTGGTTGTTAATTTTGTCCTGAATTATCTTTTCTAGACACTTTCCCACCAACAAGGTGGAACTGACTGGCTTGCTATTACTGGGCTCATTCTTTCACCCTTTTGTGAAGAAGGACATAACATTTGCAATTCTCCAGATCTCTACAGTTAGGGTGGATTGGAAGGTTAAGTTTATTTATTAGTGTCACAAGTAGGCTCACATTAACACAGCAATGAACTGTGAAAATCCCCTAGTTGCCACACTCCGGCGCCTGTTCGGATACACTGAGGGAGAATTTAGCACAGCCAATGCACCAAACCAGCATGTCTTTCGGTTTGTGGGAAGAAACTGGAGCACCCAGAGGAATCGCATGCAGACACGGGGAGAACATGCAGAATCCACACAGACAGTGACTCAAGACAGAAATTGAACCTGGGTCCCTGGCGCACAAGGCAGTAGTGTGCCACTGTGCCACTGCCACCCAGAGGGCTAAAGCCCCTTCAATTTGCACCTTGACTTTCCTCAGTATCAATGGAGGCACCCTGACAAAGAGACAGAAAGTAACATGAGGACGGTCTCAACCGGGATCTTGGGTTCATGTTACATTATGTGTAACCCCCATGATTTGCCTGGACTTGCAAAATCTCACTAACTGTCCTGTCTGGAGACAATACACATCTCTTTAACATGTGCTTAATGTTCTGTCCACTGACATTGTTTGTACCTTTAAGACTTGATTAGCTGTAAAGACTCACATTCCAACCATTGTTTTATGAATTGAGTTTGTATCTTTATATGCCCTGTTTGTGAACAGATCTCCCACTCACCTGATGAAGGAGCAGCGCTCTGAAAGCTAGTGGCTTGTGCTACCAAATAAACCTGTTGGACTTTTAACCTGGTGTTGTGAGACTCCTTATAAAATACTCAACCATTTACTACCTCAGCCATGCCCCCTCAGACAACATGCAAAAATTAACTTGTTGTGGGATCTTGCTGTGCATAGATTACATCACGTATTTCCTAGGACGGTGACTACACTTCAAAGGCTGTTTTAATTCACTATAGAGCATTGTGATTCCTCCAGGGGGTGTGAAAGGTGCTACAGAAATGCAATGTTTTCCTTGTTGCAATAAATGCCAAATAAATTGTGATGGTTTATGGTGAAACTGTGATTGGCTTGTTCCTATAGACCCTGTGATTGGCTAATTATTCCTGAGCCTGTGATTGGATAGTTGCAACAGGCCTTCTGACTGGCTAGTTGTTTCAGATCCTGTCATTGGCTGATTACTGCAGACACTGTGATTGGCTAGTTGCTCCAGGCGTTGTGATTGATGTTATTGTAGAGTCTGTGATTGGCTGGTTAATCCAGATCCTGTGATTGGCTAGTTGTTCCGGACGCTGTGATTGGCTGGTTTCAGATCATGTCATTGGCTGGTTGTTTCAGATCCGTTGATTGGTTGGTTGCTGTGTATCGTTTGGGTGAGCTGTTGTTTCTATCGCTCTGATTGGTTATTCCCTACCGGATGTATCAATGGAAACAGCTGGCGGCCGCCGGGCCCCGCACCGCAGGTAAAAAACCGCCGGAACCCGGGACCCCCCCCCCCCACCCCCAACCCGGGATCCCCCTCACCCCCAACCCGGGACCCCACCCCCCACCCGGGACCCCACCCCCCACCCCCAACCCGGGACCCCCCCCCCCACCCCCAACCCGGGACCCCCACCCCCACCCCCACCCCCACCCCAACACGGGACACCCCCCACCACCAACCCGGGACCCCCCCACCCCCGCCCCGAGCCCGGGACCCCCCACCACCCCCAACTCCTTCCAGAGCCCGGGATGAATATCAACACCGGGACCGGGTCACCAGCACCGGAGGCAGGAATAGTCCACCGGGCCCTCGCTGCTTTGGCCTCGATCGCAGCTGCTTTGTGCTGCCTGCGGATTAAAGTTAAACCTCCCCGGGACCCAAACACTGCAGCGCCCCGCCGACAGTGCAGCACTCCCTCAGCACTGACCCTCTGACAGTGCGGCACTCCCTCAGCACTGACCCTCTGACAGTGCGGCACTCCCTCAGCACTGACCCTCTGACAGTGCGGCACTCCCTCAGCACTGACCCTCCGACAGTGCAGCACTCCCTCAGCACTGACCCTCTGACAGTGCGGCACTCCCTCAGCACTGACCCTCTGACAGTGCGGCACTCCCTCAGCACTGACCCTCCGACAGTGCGGCACTCCCTCAGCACTGACCCTCTGACAGTGCGGCACTCCCTCAGCACTGACCCTCCGACAGTGCGGCACTCCCTCAGCACTGACCCTCCGACAGTGCGGCACTCCCTCAGCACTGACCCTCTGACAGTGCAGCACTCCCTCAGCACTGACCCTCTGACAGTGCAGCACTCCCTCAGCACTGACCCTCTGACAGTGCAGCACTCCCTCAGCACTGACCCTCTGACAGTGCGGCACTCCCTCAGCACTGACCCTCTGACAGTGCAGCACTCCCTCAGCACTGACCCTCTGACAGTGCGGCACTCCCTCAGCACTGACCCTCTGACAGTGCAGCGCTCCCTCAGCACTGACCCTCTGACAGTGCGGCACTCCCTCAGCACTGACCCTCTGACAGTGCAGCGCTCCCTCAGCACTGACCCTCTGACGGTGCGGCGCTCCCTCGGCACTGACCCTCTGACAGTGCGGCACTCCCTCAGCACTGACCCTCTGACAGTGCGGCGCTCCCTCGGCACTGACCCTCTGACGGTGCGGCGCTCCCTCGGCGCCAACCCTTGAGATTGTGCCTGGAATTTGTGCTCAAGTTTGTGATGTGTGAAGCTCAAATCCACAATCTTGTGATTTGGAAATGGGGTCGAGACAGTTAGAAGCTTTTAGCTTCCCTAATTCTGAATTCAGTTGGAACGGGGGCGCTGAGGAAGGAGAATGTGTTGAACTGTTGGTTCTGTCTGATGATACTGTGTGTTTTCTTCCCTCTGTGTTTCAGTTCTGTATAGAGCTTTTACATTTCATAGTCACAGACCTGAAGGGAATATGGAAAAGAACCTTCAGCTTGTCCGGAATATTGTACCTCCTCTAACTGAGAAAAAACATAAAGGACAAGATGGAAAGATTGGAATTATTGGTGGATGTACCGAGTGAGTGTGCTGCAGTTCCTGTCCCATTCTGTAGTTACTGAAGTTAATAACTATAAATGAAATCACACATGCAGTACACTGACATTAGGGTATGTTCTGGACTCATATCAGAGTCTGTCTGTGTATCTGAGTCTCGCCAAAGCCAGAGACTGGAACAAGAACCCACATTCACACAGCACTGTGAACATGCGCTGATGCTCCTTGGGGTTCTGACTGGTGGAGGTAGGCTGAGGCCGGGGGTAGCAGCTGGGAGATGGAGAAGGGAACAGGGTTGAAGGGAAGTAAAGGGAGGGAGATTAGATTTGTTTTGATTTATTATTGTCACGTGTATTAACATACAGTGAAAAGAATTGTTTCTTGCACGCAATACAGACAAAGCACACTGTTTATAGAGAAGGAAAGGAGACAGAGCAGAATGTAGTGTTACAGTCACAGCGAGGGTGTAGAGAAAGATCAACTTAATGCGAGGTAAGTCCATTCAAAAGTCTGATGGCAGCAGGGAAGAAGCTGTTCTTGAGTCGGTTGGTACATGACGTCAGACTTTTGTATCTTTTTCCCGAAGGAAGAAGGTGGAAGAGAGAAAGTCCGGGGTGCGTGGGGTCCTTAATTATGCTGACTGCTTTGCCGAGGCAGCGGGAAGTGTAGACAGAATCAATGGATGGGAGGCTGGTTTGTGTGATGGTTTGGGCTACATTCACAACCTTTTGTAGATCTTTGAGGTCTTGGGCAGAGCAGGAGCCCAGACCAAGCTGTGATATAACCAGAAAAAATGTTTTCCATGGTGCATCTGTAGAAGTTGGTGAGAGTCGTACTGAACATGTCAAATTTCCTTAGCCGCCTGAGAAAGGAGAGGCATTAGTGAGCTTTCTTAACGATAGTGTCGGCATTGGGGGGGACCAGGACAGGTTGTTGGTGATCTGGACACCTAAAAACTTGAAGCTCTCGACCCTACTTCATCCCCATTGATGTAGACAGGGGCATATTCTTCTTTATGCTTCCTGAAGTCGATGACAATCTCCTTTATTTTGTTGATATTGAGGGAGAAATTATTGTTGCTGCACCAGTTCAGCAGATTCTCTACCTCATTCCTGTATTCGACATTGAGATCCAGCCCACTACGGTGGTGTCGTCAGCAAACTTGAAAATTGAGTTGGTTAATGAGGAGTATAACAGGGGGCTGAGAACACAGCCTTGTGGGGCCCCGGTGTTGAGGATGACCGTGGAGGAGGTGTTGTTGCCTATCCTTACTGATTGTAGTCTGTGGGTTAGGAAGTTCGGGATCCAGTCGCAGAGGGAGGAGCCGAGGCCCAGGCCACAGAGTTCGGAGGTGAGTTTCTTGGGAATAATAGTGTTGGAGGGGTTGAGTGAGGAGAGGACAGGAGGGAGACTGAGGGAGAGCGGATTGATGGAGTGACAGGTCTGTGGGACCTACTGTGCAATGTACACTTTGTTATTTGCATTTTTGGTTTAAAAGTACTTTCACAGAAAATAAAACTGGGTGAAATAAATGATAATTGGAGAAATTAAATAGACCTGTGACAAGTGATGTTCCTCAGGGATCAGTGCTGGGACCTTTGCTATTTGTAATATATCGAAATGATTTGGAAGAAAATGTAACAGGTTGATTAATAAGTTTGCAGACAACACAAGGATTGGTGGATTTGCGGATAGTGATGAGGACCATCGGAGAATACAGCAGGATATAGATCAGTTGGAGACCTGGGCAGAGAGATGGCAGATGGAGTTTAATCCGGTCAAATGTGAGGTAATGCATTTTGGAAGGTCTAATACAGATAGGAAATATACAGTAAATGGCAGAACCTTAAGAGTATTGATAGGCAGAGGGATCTGGCTGTACAGATACACAGGTCACTGAAAGTGGCAATGCAGGTGGAGAAGGTAGTCAAGAAGGCATATGACATGCTTGCCTTCATCAGCCAGGGTATTGGGTTTAAAAATTGGCAAGTCATGTTGCAGCTTTATAGAACCTTAGTTAGGCCGCACTTGGAATATAGTGTTCAATTCAAGTCTACACTACCAGAAGGATGTGGAGGCTTTGGAGAGGGGACAGAAAAGATTTACCAGGATGTTGCCTGGTATGGAGAGCATTAGCTACGAGGAGAGGTTGGAGAAACTTGGTTTGTTCTCACTGGAGCGATGAAGGTTGAGGGGAGACCTGATAGAAGTCTACAAGATTATGACAGGCATGGACAGAGTGGATAGTCAGAAGCTTTTTCCCAGGGTGGAAGAGTCAATTACTAGGGGGCACAGGTTTAAGGTGCGAGGGGCAGGGATTAAAGGAGATATATGAGGCAGGTTTTTTTACACAGAGAGTGATGGGTGCCTGGAACTCGTTGCCGGGGGGACAGTAGAAGTGGATACGATAGTGATTTTTCAGGGGCGTCTCGACAAGTACATGAGTAGGATGGGAATAGAGGGATACGGTCCCTGGAAGGGTAGGGAGTTTTAGTTAAGTTGGGCAGCATGGTCAGTGCAGCCTTGAAGGGCCGAATGGCCTGTTCCTGTGATGTAACTTTCTTTGTTCTTTGCACTATGTTTCAATAAGACTGCTGGTTTCTCTCATTTACAGATATACGGGGGCCCCGTACTTTGCTGCAATTGCCAGTCTAAAAGTGGTAGGTTCTTGATTGGAGTTTGAAGAATGATATTTATATTTTGTTCCAGTTTCTGTTGGGTTTGAAAATCAGACAGACGAATGCTGATAGTTTACAGCAGCACCGATGGACCACAGCAGTAGAACAGAATGCTGGCTTTAACTGATTTTCTATTGAATTATAAAACCTTTCAGGAAAATTGATCTTTTCGAGCAACCTGAGATTTTGCTGTACTGTGTAACACTGTCAGCTGGGCTGCTCTGTCACTTTAACACAACAGAATCACAATGAAAGAATTTGTGTTTGTAAACTCTGGAGGAGCCTGGCAGATTATTATAAAAACCCAGTTGCTTCACTGACCCTTTAGGGATTGGAGGTTGTCAGTGAAGCCCAAATGAATGTGTGCGTGACTCCAAACCCACACCACGTAGCTGGATCCAGTGCAACCTCGGCTGAGAATGAATGGAGGCTGGGCTGTGTAAGACACACCTGTTTGAATCGTATATTACAGGATACAGTCGACGTGAGGAAGGTGCAGAGATGTGTGCACGGTGTACATTTAATCTCTTTTTTTGCCTCTTTAGGGTGCTGACCTATCCCATGTGTTCTGCACAAAAGATGCTGCATCAGTCATTAAATCCTACAGCCCGAATGTCATTGTTCATCCTGTCCTGTAAGTCCATTTTATGTCCTTTACAGCAAGTGTTACAAAGCTCATTGAGCCTGTTTGAGGCAGGTTACAGTATCGGTCATACAGCACAGAAACACCATGTCTTCAGCTCACCATGTCTATCCTGACCATCAGATACCAATCTACACTAATCCCGTTTACTAGCACTGGGTCTGTAGCTTGCTACAGTGCTCATCCACACGCTGCTTAAATGTTGTGAGAGTTCCTGCCTCCGGCACCTTCTCGGGCAGCATGTTACATATTTCCACCACTCCTCTTTCCCTCAGATCCCCTTCTCTAAACCACATGCTCCCCACCTTAAACCTTAGCCCTCTGCCCTTGGAAACCTCTGCCATGGGGAAAAGATTCTTATGATCTACCCTATCAATGCCTCTCAATATTTTGTAGACTCCCCACCCCCGGTCAGCCTCCTCTGCTCCAAGGAAAATGAACCCAGGCTATCCACTCTCACCTCCGTGGCTGAAATGCTCCATCCCAGGCAGCATCCTCCGCACCCCCTCCAGTGCAATCACATCCTTCCTATAATGTGGCGACCAGAACTGCACACACTACTCCAGCTGTGGCCTCACCAATGTTTTACAAAGTTGTACCAAGACCTCCCTGCTCCAATATTCTATACCTTGATTAATGAAGGCACGCATTCTCCATTTTGGGAGGGCAGGAGGGTGGGGGTTGAAATTTTGTGTCGAATGGTTGCTGGTTTGTAAGCCGTCCGATACACAGATTTCAGCGAGAGCCCAGAGCAGGAAACCACCTTTGGCAAATGGTTTCAAATAAGCGACAAGCTGGGTGAAGCTGATTGCTGGAGGGAGGGAGGGACTGTCTGGCATTCATACAGGTCAGTGTGACAGTGACCAGACACACTGATGCTATCTGAAATACACAGTTATCGGGTGCGTGCGAGGGTGCAGGGCTGTGTTGTTACACTGTGATCGGTTTGGAAATCTGGTTTTGTTTTTTTCAGAGACAGTTCCAGTGGTGTGGACGAAGTGGAGAAATGGTTTCCTGCTCTGCATACAATGGTCATTGGGCCAGGCTTAGGAAGAGATGAGAAAGTCTTAGAGAATACCAAGGTGAGGTTCACAGTCTGTGTTACGGCCTGAAGAGAGGTCTATTGGGGGGTAATCGGGTTAGAAACAGACAGTCAGTATATAGTGCTACCCTTCTTTCTCCATACAGAGTTTGGAGGGCAGGGACAAGGAGGGATTGAGTGGCTTGGAGGCTGAGAGAGGGGCTGGGAGCAGAACAGAAGGTGGGAATGGACAGATAGGAGCTGGTGATAGAGGGGGCTGGGATAGGGGATGGGATGGAGGGCCTGGGGCAAGGAGGGGGGTATGTTTAGAGTGCGAGAGCACTGCCTAAGGTCTCAGCAAGATTGGGTACCATCAGGCAGACAGATCCACACTCTGAGCCTGGAAGCTTCGAGTTTGGACTAAACTCGAGTGTGGAGCTGGGAGAGACAGGAGTCGGAACACCGTATTCAGACAATGCGGACAGCATTCATCCCTGGCTGCTCTTACATCCCACAGGAACAGGAGGAGGCTATTCAGCCCCTCAAGCCTGTTCCACCATTCCATTCAATCATGGCTGATCCATATCTTAACTCCCATCTACTCACCTCCGATTGGATGTGGTTTCTATCAAACTCCGTATTTAAATTTCCAGTTGATCCTCTGACTCAGTGGAGAGAGAATTCCAGGTTTGCAGCCGCTCCGTGTGAGGAAGTGATTCCTGACGTAACCCCCTCAACAGCCTGGCTCCAGTTTGAAGGTTGTGTCCCCTAGTTCTGGACTCTTCCTCTCACTACCCCCTACCCCCCAACCCCCACCGCCCTGTCCCCAGCAGAGGAAATAATTTCTCTCTACCCACCCTATCAAATCCCCTTAAGTCATCTTCAAACTCTGTGTGATCACCTCTTAATCTCCTGAATGTAAGAGAATCCAAACCAAGTTTACTCAACCTATTATAATAACAACTTTTCCAGCCCCTGTATCATTCTGTTTCTTAAAATTCATTGATGAGATGTGGGTGCCCAGTTGCCTTTTGAGAAGGTGGCGGTGAGCTGCCTTCTTGAAACACTGCAGTAAATGTGGTGTAGGCACATCCACAGTGCTGGTAGGGAGGGAGTTCCAGGATTTTGACCCAGTGACAGTGAAGGAACCGATATATTTCCAAGTCAGGATGGTGAGTGACTCGGAGGGGAACCTCCAGGCGGTGATATTCCCAGGTATCTGCTGCCCTTGTCCTTTTTAGATGGAAGTGGTCGCGGGTTTGGAAGGTGCTGTCTAAGGATCTTTGGTGAGTTGCTGCAGTGCATCTTGTAGATGGTACACACGGCTGCTACTGAGCGTCGGGTGGAGGAGGGAGTGAATGTTTGTGGGTGTGGTGCCAATCAAACGGGGCTGCTTTGTCCTGGATGGTGTTGAGCTTCTTGAGTGTTGTTGGAGCTGCACCCATCCAGACAAGTTGGGGAATATTCCATCAGACTCCTGACCTGTGCCTTGTAGATCTGAACTTGTTGACACTCGTGTTGCCTTTGGCATCTCTGCAACAAGGAAAATTCAGAAATAGTTTTTAAAGTGTAATGTCATCAATATGCAAGAGTCACTAATAAATTCAAAGGGGAATTCAGGAGAAATGCCTTCCTCCAGAGAGAGTGAGGGGAATGAGGGACCTGCTGATACGGGGAGTGGTGAGATGAATGGTGTGGATACGTTTAAAGGGAAAGGAATGGAAGGAGATGCTGATAGGGTGGAAGAGGTTTCACTGCAGCGTGGATTAGCTAGGCTAAGCCTGTTTCTGTGCTGTAAGTTCTGAAACGTAGTCAGCCCCTTAAATCCTCTCGAGTTGGAGGATTCAGATTTCCTTTTGTTGACTGACTGCAGATTTCTTTCATAACAGGTTATCATGAGGAAATGTCAGCAGCGAGGGATTCCCATTGTCATCGACGCAGTGAGTACATCAGTCACACACATCTCACCTTATTCTAAACTCTGGATCTCCCCCCACTTGGGTTATATGGTAACTGTAGAAGGGATCATCGTTGAATCCAGATTTATTTATTTATTAGTGTCACAAGTAGGCTTACGTTAACACTGTAATGAAATTACTGTGAAAATCCTGGTGCCTGTTGGGGTACTGAAGGAGAATTTAGCGTGGCCGATACACCTAACCAGCACGTCTTTCAGACTGGGGGAGGAATCCAGAGCACCTGGCAGAAACCCATGCAGACACGGGGAGAACGTGCAGACGGCACACAGACCTAAGTCGGGAATTGAACCCAGATCCCTGGTGGTAGCAATAACCACTGTGCCACCCATTGGGATTCCAGTGGCACCTTTTATGATCCCAAGACACCCCAAGCACTTTCCAACTAGTGAGCTACTTTTGAAGTGTAATCATTGTTGCAATGTGAAAACAGGACAGCCAGTTTGGACACAACAAGAGCCCATAAACAGCAATCCATTAGTTGCAGGATGAAGGGTGACCAGAACATCAGGGAGAATTCATGCTAATGGGAACTTTCACATCTATTTAAGATGGCATTTCCCAACAGTGCAGTGCTCCCTCGGCGCTGACCCTGAGGCGGGGCGGCGCTCCCTCGGCGCTGACCCTGTGGCGGGGCGGCGCTGACCCTGTGGCGGGGCGGCGCTGACCCTGTGGCGGGGCGGCGCTGACCCTGTGGCGGGGCGGCGCTCCCTCGGCGCTGACCCTGTGGCGGGGCGGCGCTCCCTCGGCGCTGACCCTGTGGCGGGGCGGCGCTGACCCTGTGGCGGGGCGGCGCTCCCTCGGCGCTGACCCTGTGGCGGGGCGGCGCTCCCTCGGCGCTGACCCTGTGGCGGGGCGGCGCTGACCCTGTGGCGGGGCGGCGCTCCCTCGGCGCTGACCCTGTGGCGGGGCGGCGCTCCCTCGGCGCTGACCCTGTGGCGGGGCGGCGCTCCCTCGGCGCTGACCCTGTGGCGGGGCGGCGCTCCCTCTGGGAATGTCATCATAGCTTTGGAGAATCTAATCATTAAATGAATCTGACTCCAAGCATCTTTTGGGTGTATAGAAGAATTTTGAATTTTTACAAAGCTGTGAGGTGTTGATTTGTGTGTTCTGGATGTTGAGAATCAGGAATCCTGACTGTTGGTATTGTTCCCTTTATCAGGATGGTTTATGGGTGATTGTCCAGGAACCTACTGTGATCCAGGGATACAGTAAAGCCATCCTTACACCAAATGTTGTGGAATTTGCCAGACTTTACAAGGCGGTGGTGAGTATTTGTACAGGATAAACAATGGGACTTTCCAACCCACAAGTGGGAATTGTTAGGCAGCTCCAAGTTTGCTGTGTCAATGATATTTTAGTTCAGTGACGTTTGCTGAGAATTGGCTGATTTGGCAGCTCGAGTGTGAGTCTCGCAAGGTTGTTTGGTGTTTCTGAGTCCCTTTGAGAAACTCTTACATTGAAAGAGGGTTGGTAAGCAGAGGGCCACAGAAATAAGGTATCTGGTAAAAAGCCTGGCAGCAGTTTAGGATTTTTAATTGATGCAGTGAGTATCTGGAATGCACTGTCGAAATTATGTCATGATGTGGGTATGCCGGCGTTGGACTGGCGTAAACACAGTAAAAAGTCTGACAACACCAGGTTTTAGTCCAACCGATTTATCAAATAAATAGGTTGGACTAAAACCTGGTGTTGTCAGACTTTTTACTGAAATTATGTCACGCAGGTTCAACAATAAGGTCATAAGGAGTAGGCCGTGAGGCTGCTGCATCATTTAATAAGATCATGGCTGATCTGACTGAGGTTTTAACTCCATTTTCCTGTGTATCCCCCATAACCGTTCAGTCCTTTGTCAATTTAAAATCTAACTCCATCCACCCTGAATATATTGAATGATTCAGTGTCCACCACTGTCTGTGGAAGAGAATTCCAGAGACTAACCACCCTCAGAGAAAAAATTCCTCCTCATCTCAGTCTTAAATAGGAGAGCACTTATTTAGAAACTGTACCCCCAGTTCATACTCCCCCATGAGGGAAACCATCCTCTCAGTATTCATTCTCTGAACCCCCTCTGAATGCTACATGTGTCAATAAGGTCACCTGTCATTCTTCCAAACACCAACGGGTATAGGCCCAACCTTTTCTCATAAAGCAACCCCCTCATCCCAGATATCTTTTCCGCTTCCAATACAAGAACGTCCCTCCTTCAGTAAGGATATCAAAGCTGTGCATAGTACTGCAAGTATGGTCTCAGCAATGTCCTGTATGGTTGTAGCAAGACTTCCCTACTTTAACACTCTACCTGCCTTGCAACAGAAGTCAGCATTCCTTTCACCTTTGTAATTACCTGCTGTACCCACATGCTGATTTTCTTTTGTGATTCATACACAAGGACACCCAGATCCCTCTGCACTGCAGCATTCTACAGACTTCCCCATTTCAATAATCTGCTGCTTTTTTTATTTTTCCTGCTAAAGGTCACAACCTCTTATTTTCCACAATGCAGAAACTGCCAAATTTCTGCTCATTCACTTCACCCAAATATCTCCCTTTTGCAGACTTCCAAAAAGTCATTTGACCAGGATACATTTCCAGGGCAATGGGAAAAGAGCAGGGAAAAAGGAATAATTGGAAGAATCTTTCAGAAAGCTGACACAGGCACAGTGGGCTGAATGGGTACTATGCTATGCACATTGTTTGTTATAGGCATTCAGGTAGATTAGAAGTGAAATGGATTCTCTGTACTTAGCTCAAGGATCCTTTGGATGAGTGTGATCACCAAGGCAACTTGCTTCAACTCACCCAGGCACTGGGGAACCTGACTATTGTTCAGAAGGGACAGAAAGATCTAATTTCAGATGGAACCACAGGTGAGTTTTACTAATGTGGAAGTTGTGACTGAAATGTTTCCTGTAGCAGCTCAGTCACCCAGGCTGCAAGAACTCTCCCAGATGTCTGCTCTCCTCTACTTCTTACCTCTTGTACAATCCCAATGTCCATCCCTGCACCACAGGTAACTGTGTCTTCAGCTGCCTGAACCCTAAGCTCAGAATTCCCTCCCTAAACCTCCGTGTCTCTTTCTTTAAGACTCTCCTTAAAATGCCTGCCTTTATGACCAGGCATAGAGGTCTGGTCTGTTACTGAGCTCAACTACCAATCTCCAGCCCTTCAGTGATCACAGTGAGAGTCTGGACCTGTGTTCAGCTGCTGCTCCACGTTCTCAGCCCCACGCTCCAACACTGCTTGGCATCCCCAAACTCGCGCTATTACCAGCATGTATCACACTCTGCTGTGCTACCATGTCACTGGGTATATTTGAAGTCTCTGTTAATTCATTAAGATTATCCAATATAAGATTGGGACTTTGCACTGAGTGGTGGAGAGTTTGTTGGGCTGACCAGAAGCTCCACACACTACTGGCATTTCCCCATGCTACACAACATTTTAGCCAATAACCAAGAAAGTAAAACAGCCGCAACCAGCTTAAAAAAAACTGTGCGCCACACGTCATGTGCATCATGCTTTGGGATTTCATGAGTAAGATTCAAGCTTGAATTCACAATGAAACACACACCACAGAACAGAGAGAGAACAAACTTGCATTCCTATAGTGGTGACATGGGAATATCCCAAAGTGTTTCACAGCTGATGCTGCCCTATTGAGGAGTACACACTGTTGTAATGTAGGAAGTAGGACAGCCCTCACTGCAGCACTCCCTCAGCACTGACCCTCTGACAGTGCGGCACTCCCTCAGCACTGACCCTCTGACAGTGCGGCACTCCCTCAGCACTGACCCTCTGACAGTGCGGCACTCCCTCAGTAATGACCCTCTGACAGTGCGGCACTCCCTCAGCACTGACCCTCTGACAGTGCGGCACTCCCTCAGCACTGACCCTCTGACAGTGCGGCACTCCCTCAGTAATGACCCTCTGACAGTGCGGCGCTCCCTCAGCACTGACCCTCTGACGGTGCGGCACTCCCTCAGCACTGACCCTCTGACAGTGCGGCACTCCCTCAGCACTGACCCTCTGACGGTGCGGCACTCCCTCAGCACTGACCCTCTGACCGTGCGGCACTGGCCCCCTCCCCCAGGTGGCACTAAATACAAATGTTTCCACATTGGTCTATTCAAAACCTATTAAAGTAAATGACTCGATGTAATAGTTAAGTGTTTCAGACAGAGTTAATCAACATTGATGATACGAATAATTTATACTATTGGTACAACTACTTAATGATTAAATAGATTAAACATCTTTCTCCTTTTTAAAATGTATTAGTGAGTGGATAATTTAACAAACATTTCAGGTTAAGCTAACAGAATACCTGTCTGTGTTTAGTGCTGATCTGTTCACAGCAAGGCAGTGGTCGGAGGTGCGGGGGTCAGGGAGACCTGCTGTCTGGATCCCTGGGGGTCCTAGCACACTGGGCTTTCACCGCTGGGACAGAGAAAACAGACGGGTAAGAATGGCCACTGGGCTCTCTCTGCGCAGTGCAAATAGGTTTTGTTTTGTTTCTGATGCTAATGAGCCTCTACCTGCTTACACAGGAGTGAGCCGCATCTGGAATAGTGCTGGAAACTCCCACTTCTGTGCTCTGGGTTCAACCCCCACTCTAGACAATGCCAGAGATCCAGATGGTGCCGGGGAGATGAAGCTGAAACTTCAGTCAGTACCAAGCAGGCTGAAGTGCTGTCTCTGACCTCCAGTGGAATACTCGAGTCTAGTGGGTGTATACATCTCTTCCCTCCCTCACTCCATCTCCCCACATACACATTATATAGGGTAGTGGACTGCCAGATTAACCCTCTGTTGCCTGGCATAAATATGGCTTTGGTCATGGGAGCAGTTTTCATCTTGCAGCAGATCAGAATGTTAATCATGTTACCGAGGAAATATCCAGGTTAAACGGGATGGTTAGTTAACAAATCCCTCCAGAATGTGGATATGTCTAACTGCCAAAGATCCACAGCCATGTCCCCTGGGCTGCCTGGACTTGCCCAGTCTCTGCGTAAGGTTCTCAGCTGAAACTCTGCACTGAAGCTTCCCTATTCCTCTTGCTGTTTGTAAGGCCGGGCTGGGACAAGCTATCAGTGTTTAACATCCTGGCTAGACTCCTGCCCTCTGGCTGAAATGGAGAGGCTGTGTGTAAAACATAGAGATTGAAGATGCATGTTCCCACACTCTAGTTTAATCGTGTCAGCAGCGAACCAAGGATGTAAAATACTAACCAGTTCTGCTTTAGAGAGACAATTTCTTTCCTGATTTGTGATACAGGAAAGATTTGAGATGCTCAAAATTACAAAGGGTATTGATAAAGAGAAACTGATTTCACTGTCGAGGGTCAATATTAAGGTAATTGATAAAAGAACCAGAGGGGAAGGTGCGGAGAATTCACTGTACACGGTGAGTTGTTATGAACTGGAAGGCACTGCCTGAAAGGGTGGTGGGAGCAGATTTAACGATAACTTTCACAGAAACATAGAAGATAGGAGGAGGCCATTCGGCCCTTCGAACCTGCTCCACTATTCATTACAATCATGGCTGATCATCCAACTCAATAGCCTAATCCTACTTTCTCCCCATAACCTTTAATCCTATTCACCCCAAGTGCTATATCCAGCCACCTCTTGAATACATTCAAAGTTTTGGCATCAACTACTTCCTGTGGGAATGAATTCCACAGGCTCACCACTCTCTGGGTGAAGAAATGTCTCCTCAACTCCGTCCTAAATGGTCTACCCCGAATCCTCAGACTGTGACCCCCTGGTTCTGGACTCCCCCCCACCATTGGGAACATCCTCCCTGCATCTACCCTGTCTAGTCCTGTTAGAATTTTAAGTCTCTGAGATTTCCCCCCTCATTCATCTGAACTCCAGCGAAAACAATCGTAACCTAGTCAATGTCTCCTCATACGTCAGTCCTGCCATCCCTGGAATCAGCCTGGTAAACATTCGCTGCATTCCCTCGAGAGCAAGAACATCCTTCCTCAGAAAAGGGGACCAAAACTGCACACAATACTCTCGGTGTGGCCTCACCAAGGCCTGTATGATTGCAACAACACATCCCTGCTCCTGTACTCGAAACCTTGCACAATGAAGGCCAACGTGCCATTTGCTGCCTGCTGCCCCTACATGCTTACCTTCAGTGAGTGGTGCACAAGGACACCCAGGTCCCACTGCACATTCCCCTCTCCCAATTTATATCCATTCAGGTAGTAATCTACCTCCTTGTCTTTGCTTCCAAAGTGAATAACCTCATATTTATCCAAATTACACTGCATCTGCTATTGATTTGTCCACTCACCCAACCTGATCAGATCATGCTTAAGGATCTCTGCATCCTTGTCACAGTTCCCCCTCCCACCCAATTTGGTTTCATCTGTAAACTTTGAGATGTTACACGTTTCAAAAGGGGATTGGGTAAATACTTGAATGGGAGAAATGTTCAGCGTTCTGGAGAAGGAGCAGGGGAGTGGGACTAATTTGGATGTTTCTATCACAGCCATGAAGCTGCAATGTATGATTCTAAGATGCAGGTGTCTCATTGCATTCTCTCTTCCAGATTAAATCCCACTCTTGTTGCTGCTTTTGGAGCCTGTGTCTTGACAAGGCAGTGCAACTACCAAGCTTTCCAAAAACATCAGCGCTCAATGACAACTTCCGACATGATTGCAGAGATTAGTACGGCTTTTAACAAACTCTTTGAAAGCTAAAGGGTTAAATAGGCAGTTGGCAGGGAAAGGTGTGATGAATACTGTACTGAGGAGCCAGAGTTTGTGGACTGTACTGATTGCTGGCACTTCCCATGAAGTAACTTAGCAGTGTTACTTCTTCAACAATATACATGCTCAATAGTTAAAGAACTGGATGCAGCAGTTTTGTTGAGCTGAATTTCCATCTTCGAAAGAAAACATCCAAATAATGGAATTATAATGGAACTGTTGGAGCGAGGGACGGGACAGTAAGTTCAATATTCTAAAATGCAATGCTCCAAGATACCAATGCTTCAATCCTTTGTTGGAAAATTGGTAAAGTGTCGATTGAACTTATTTCCATTCCCTGATCTAAATAAAAACATTGTATTAAACAGATTGCTTTTTCACTACTGGTGTCTAAATCTCCTTGTTTTACCAGCTCAGTAGTTCAGTTTGGGAGCAATTCACCTGACTCACTGATCAGTGCAGTGATTGTTTGACACAAGATTTAAGATGAATGTTGATCTCCTGGACATGAGTCCAGTGTAGGGATCAGGAGGCACGGGGTACATTTAGTTGAAAGGCTGTTGAGTGCCAGCAGGTAGCACTCGTGCCTCTGAATCTGATGATCATGGGTTCAAACCTCACTCAAGACACTTGAGCACATCATCCAGCATGATAATTCCAGCACAATACCCAGACAGTAGCATGATGTTGGAGGGGCTGTACTGGATGAGTGGTACTGAGGAAGAATTGGCATTGTAGGGGCTGTACCAAGGGAATGCAGTTCTATAGGTGGGGTAGCACAGACAAAGTGAAGGAGTGTTGTACTGTCAGAGGGGCTGTACTGAGAGAGTGCTGTGCTGTGCTGCATGAGTGGCCATACCAAGGATGTGCCCTGTCATTGGAGGTTTCACCTTTTACTGAGCCTAGACTTTGAACCTATCATCACAGACAAACCACTCAGCCACTTGTGCTTGTTTTATCTAATTAGTTGTATACTCCTGCTCCTTCCCCAGGGCCCTACAATTTTCAACCCGTTCACACATTTATTCCATTTGTTTTTGAAAATCACTCAAGTCAGCTTCCACCGTTCTTTCAAGCAGAGTAAATGACTTAATTCCTCTCTCAGCTGGTTGTTCATTTTCTCATTATCTCTGGTCTGTGTCCTTTCATTACTGACCTGCTAGCCAGTGAGAAACTGTCTCCTACTTTCTAATAAACTTACAAACTGGGAGCAGGAGTAGGCCATTCGGCCCCTCAAGCCTGTTCCATTATTGAATAAGATCATGGCTGAACTGATTGTGGCCTCAACTCCTCTCCCCTTATTGGTCAAGAATCTCCCTCTACCATAAGAGTATTCACTGAGCCTGCCTCCCCCACTCTCTGGGGATGGAAGTTCCACAGTCTCATGACCCTCAGACAGAAATTCTCTTCTGTCTTAATGGGAGACCCGTTATTTTTAAAAGTTGTCCCACTCTGGTTCTGATCTTTCCCACAAGGGGAAACACATTTCAGCATCCACCCAATTAAACCCTCTTAATCTTACATGTTTCAGCACAATCACCTCTCAATGTTCTGAACTCCAATGGATACAGCTCCAACCTTTCCTCATAAGGTAACTCCCTGTCCCAGCAATAAGTTGTGACTCTTCTCTGATTTGCTTCTAATAGACCAAAACTGAAAACTGTTCGCTATATTTGGTCTGAGTAAAGCTTCCCTATATTCGTATTCCATCCCCCTTGCAATACACTGCAACGTTCCATTTGCCTTTTTAATCACCTGCTGTACCAACAGGCTAACTTTCTGTCATTCATAGAATGCAAGACACTCAGATTCCGCCATACAGCTGAGTTTTGCAATCTCTTTCCATTTAGATAATACACTATTCTTCCCACATTATACTCCCGTTTGTCAATTTTTTTGCCCACTCACTTAACCGAACAGTTTTGTTTTAAAGCTTGCCAAAAAGCCAAAGCTGCCCAAAGGTCAGCACCAGGTGGCAACCATCACAAGACAGCTCTCAGTGACAACTGGGTGAAACCCCTGCAATTTTAGAACCACCAGGTCAGGAGTGGTTGGGAGGAAGTTGAGGATTGAGGGCTGGGGAGCAGGACATATAGTGGGGAAGGATTGAGAGATGGAAAAGGCAGTGCAAATACCTGCTTTGAGAGACGACTCCAGGATTTAGATAAGAAGTCAGTTGGAGAAAGGCCGAGGACCACAAAGGCGGCACAGTAGTCAACACTGCTGCCTCACTGCGCCAAGGACCTGGGTTCGACTCCTGGCTTGGGTCACTATCTGTATGGAGTTTGCATGTTCTTCCCATATCTGTGTGGGTTTCCTCCAGATACTCAGGTTCCTTCCACAGTCCAAAAGACGTGCTGGTTAGATGCATTAGCCATGCTAAATTCTCCCTCAGTGTACCTGAACAGACTCCAAGGGTAGTGACTAAGGGATTAATGCAAGTCTACTTGTGATAAACTAAACCACATTGGAGACACTTGACTGTTCCCCACCCAAACTCTCCACTAAAGCACAAAGGCCACCCCTGGAACACACAAAACTCTGCAAGTAAACGAGAGCAAGATGTGCAATCCTCAGTGAAGTGTGATATTCGTTTCCCTCAACTATCACAAATCCCAATTCAAACATTTAAATTATCAGCACTACAATGCGCTTTGCGAGGTTTTATTTTGAGTTAATATTTGTGCTAATGTTAACATGCTGAGGACTGGATCTGGTTTCCCAGTTCTGGCACCATTAGCCCAACGATGCACTTCAATCACAGCTGCAGAAAGATCACCCATGTCTGAACTAATCTTTTCTTTCTATTTTTCATCACAGCGTCATAATGGCTTATGAGTGAGATTGCTTATTTTGTGCCACTTGGGTGCAGCTCATCTGATACACACTAGGTCAGCAGGGTAAATTGAGGGGTACCTCTGGTATACACTAGGTCAGACTGCAGCAGGGTAAATTGAGGGGTACCTCTGGTATACACTAGGTCAGACTGCAGCAGGGTAAATTGAGGGGTACCTCTGGTATACACTAGGTCAGACTGCAGCAGGGTAAATTGAGGGGTACCTCTGGTATACACTAGGTCAGACTGCAGCAGGGTAAATTGAGGGGTACGCCTGACAAAATATCAGATCCTAAGGAAGTAAAGTTAGATGCCGATTTACCTCTGCCTTCTTCCGCAGAGATTTGGATTTAGTCAAAAGATGGACAGTACTCTCTGCTTTCTGCTGTGAAAGTATTCAACAACATTTTCAATCACTTCTTGATGAACGGACAAGATTGAATCAATTGCAAAAGCAGCAGCAAGGTATGAGAAGCAAAGTAATATTTTTAAACACTGAGGTGAAGTAAAAAATCAACCCACAGAACAAAGTTATAAAATTGCACAGTGCATTGCAATAAACAGAAAGCGAATTTATAAAAGAAACTTTCTTCAGCAATTCACAGGTTGTGTTCAATGATTTACCAAATAAAGACATGATCGTATCTGCAGTAAAAGAACTGCTTGTCTGTGCCAGAACCATCGAGACAAGTGAAATGACATAAAACAATAATGAAAAGCAAACAATCACATTACCATCACAGCAGTGGTTAGCATTGCACGCCATAAGAATGAAAATAAATGAGACTACGTTTGACGTTAGTTGCAAGATATTATACTTCCAATGAAATCTGAGAAGAACTTGATTGCCAAAAACCTGGAAGGCATTTGTTGCAAATCTAGCAGTCTTTTCCTCAGGACATTCAAACTTCAACTTCTATTTCTAACGTATAAAACAGCTACAGACTCATTGCAGATTGGAATGTATATACAAGAACTGGAACCAGAATTTCCTGACAGATTTGCAGTGACTTGACTTGTGTCTTCTTTTCTAATTTAACTATAAGCCTTCACGGAAAGGGACTTGAGTTTGTCTGCATTTCTGTGGAAGGGTTTTGAAATGTAGTTCATTGAGTTAAAAAGCTTAAAATTATGGTAGAGCTTAGAAATGTGCAGAGTGCACTTTGAAGCTGCTGAGAGAGATCTATCCTGATCTGCTGAATGTCCCTGCCAGTAAAATTGAACTTCTGGATTTTCAGAAGGCATTTGACAAGGTGCCATACCAAAGATTGCTACATGAGATAAAGGTGCACAATATCACGGATAATGTACTAGCATAGATAGAGGATTGGTTAACTAACATAAAGCAGAGAGTGGGGGTAAATGGGTATTTTTCTGGTTGGCGATCAGTGACTAGTGGTGTGCCTCAGGGCTCAGTGTTGGGACCACAATTGTTTATGTAGATGATTTGGAGTTGGGGACCAAGTGTAGTGTGTCAAAATTCACAGATGACACTAAGATGAGTGGCAGAGCAAAGTGTGTAGAGGACATTGAAAGTCTGCAAAGGGCTATAGATAGTCTAAGTGAGTGGGTGAGGGTCTGGCAGATGGAGTACAATGTTGGTAAATGTGAGGTCATCGACTTTATAGGAATAACACCAAAATGGACTATTATTTAAATAGTAAAAAATTGCAGCATGCTGCTATGCAAAGGGACCTGGGTGTCCTTGTGCAGGAATCTCAAGGAGTTGGTTTACAGGTGCGGTAGGTAATTAAGGAGGCAGATGGAATTTTGTCCCTCATTGCTAGAGGGATGGAGTTTAAAAACAGCGAGGTTATGTTGCAGTGTACAGGGTGCTGGTAAGACCTGTTTGAGATTGTGCGGCTGTTTGAAGGCAAGATGTGGGGATGTAGGGATGGCCTTGGCAAGATGTTCATCTTCATCAATGAGAGGTTGAAGGCTCCTGAGAAGATGTCATAGCTTCTCTGCTCTGGGGAAGTACTGGATGACGAAGGGTACTGTGTCTGCCGTGTCCCGTGTTTGTCTTCTGAGGAGGTCGGTGTGGTTTTTCACTGTGGCGTGTCGGAACTGTCGATCGATGAGTCGAACGCCAAATCTTGTTCTTATAAGGGCATCTTTCAGCGTCTGGAGGTGTCTGTTGCGATCCTCCTCATCTGAGCAGATCCTGTGCATACGGAGGGCTTGTCCGTAGGGGATGGCTTCTTAACATGTTCAAGGTGGAAGCTGGAGAAGTGGAACATCGTGAGGTTATCCATGGGCTTGCGGCACAGTGAAGTACCGCATAACTTGCCTGAACTTGCAAAATCTCCCTAACTGTCCTGTCTGGAAACAATACACATCTCTTTAACCTATGTTTAATGTTCTCTCCACTGACATTGTTTGTACCTTTAAGATTTGATTACCTATAAAGACTCGCATTCCAAGCATTATTCTGTAAATTGAGTTTGTGTCTTTATATGCCCTGTTTGTGAACAGATCTCTCACTCACCTGACAAAGGGGCAGCAAGTGCTCCAAAAGCTAGTGGCTTTTGTTACCAAATAAACCTGTTGGACTTTAATCTGGTGTTGTGAGACTTCTTACTGTGTTTACCCCAGTCCAATGCCGGCATCTGCACATTATGGTCTAACGAACAGGGAATAATCAGACCCAAATACTATGTGCAGAGTCAATGTGTTACTGCAGAATGTTACCTCAATACGCCACAATTAGTAATCTCATCCTGAACACAGGCTCCATATATTCATAAACTGTTCACAACACAGAAAACAAAACCTTGCTCACTACAAGCTGCACACCCATCGCAGAACTTTGCAACTTTGGGGAAATCAGTTTGAAACGTGTCCTAAAGCATTTTTATGGATGGCACTATTTTAATAAAGTCTGAGCCCAGGTTCCCCACACCCACTTCTTCCTGTCAGTCCCTTTCCCCTTCATTCCCACACTATCTCCTATCCCATCTCCACTCTCCTCGTTCCTCACTGCTCTGCCTCCACGCACCAATCCCATCAGAAACAGACCAAGTGTTCACTGCTGCTTGAACAGCTTATTCCAAAACGTCCGCCGACTCTGAGCATATGACCAGTTGTTACTTCACCGAGTGCAAACTCTTAGTTTTCAAAATTTTCTACAACTTGTTGAATACACAAAGAGTCATTTTGTTTAATTGATGATGTACGAGCGACAATGAACAAGGTGTAAATGAGTTATCTAATCCATGATCATTTGTAATTTGTTGTTGGTGATCCTGATTCATCCTTTGGCTGGAATAGTCTCCATCAGTTTCTCTCACCATCACTTGGTGTAACTGTGACTGCCCAGCAGCAGCTGACATTGACAGGCCTGATCCACACACTGCATGTCACTAATCCTCTGGCCAGTGTTGTGCACAGAGAGGTCTCAGCTGTACCAGTCCAGGCTGGGACTTCAACGCTGACCCCGAGCCCTCTAAGTCCAGCATTGCAGCTGTAGTTAATATTGGATCCCTTCAATTTATGATACCAATGAACAAGTCTGTAAAATCAAAGTGAACAATCAGGCTTCACTTTTGTTTTCCTTGGTAAGTTGCTCTGTCAGCTCCCACGATGAAGTTGCCCCTCGATCCTGTAAAGAGTAAAATGTAGGAGATTTGCACACAGATTCTGGGAAATCATGACATCAAACAATGCAAAATTAATTCTGTGATCTGTACAACCATCATTCAAATCCTTCACTAGAAACCTCCAGAATCTCTCCAACAGATCTTCAATCTCAAGCTGCCCTGCTGGACAGAACCATCACAGATGAACCCATGACCAGAGCCTGGGCTGTCAGTTCAACCTGTAGAAAATGCCACCATTGATGATCTATCTGCAGGAGATGCATTTCTCCAACTATTAGCCAAAACTCAAACTCTGTGTGGGTAATGTGTATTCATTTGTCTCGTTCATAAGGCAGTTCATGAAATGAAGTACAATGGGGTTTGAATATATCTGTTACTCTGTAAATTCTCTTACTGTTTGTAAATTAAAGCAGCTTAATGATTTGAAGTTTATTAGTCACAAGTAGGCTTGTGACTAATAACATTAACGCTGCAATGGAATTACTGTGAAAATCCCCTGGTCGCCACAGTCCCCTGCCTATTTGGGTACACTAAGGGAGAATTTAGCACAGCCAATCCACCTAACCTGCACGTCTTTTGGACTGTGGAAGAAACTGCAGCACCCAGAGGAAAGCCACGCAGACATGGGGAGAACGTGCAGACTTTGCACAGACAGTGACCCAAGCCAGGAATCAAACCTGGGTCCCTGATGCTGTGAGGCAGCTGCGCTAACCACCGTGCTGCTATTCTGCCTTGTATCTGGCCTTGACTCACTAAAACACCATCAATCCATTTACTTAAACAGAGCAGGACTCCCGTGAGGCCTCTTCAGAACACACAACATGCTGGTCAGATCACAAGAGGGCCCCAAATTACTCAATAATCCATTCGGCAGAGCACACAACTCACAAAGTTCAAAACAGAAAATGCTGGAATATCTCAGCAAGTCTGACAGCATCTGTGGAGACAGAATAGAGCCAACGTTTTGAGTCTGGATGAATTCCAATATTCAGCTGAATGGATCTTAAGCTCTGGAATTCCCCTTCTAAACACTGTCTCTCCGCCTCTCTCTCCTGCCTCCTTTAGGATGCTTTCTGAAACCTAACTCTATCACCAAGGTTTTGCTCACCTGTCTGATATTACTATATGTCTCAGTGTGGAATTTTGTTTGATAATGCTCCTATAAAGTGCCTTGGGACTTTTTTCTAAATTGAAGAGGCTATATAAATGCACATTGTTGTTCAAATAAGTCAGTTGGAGTCTGTTTACAGGAAAAATGAGAGTCATTGAACCAAAGACAATGGTTTGTTTCTGCACAGCCTTTCTGTATGTTACATCACAGGCTGACTCCAATGGACCGCTCCATCAAAGCCTTCCTGCTTTAGATGTGGTTCTGTTGAATTTGTGCTTTAAAATGCTGCAGTGGTAAACTTATTGGCCAGTGTTATAAGTGGCTGCTGTTCTCAGGTAGTTATGAGACATGCAGCCATTGAAAGCTGTGTTTCTGGATATCTTTAAAAGGATGTTGAATAATGTATCTGAATCAGTCAGAGGTGAGTTGTGCTCAAGTTCAATCCTGGAGTCTCACTACATTCTACCCTCATGTTGTATATGGATGCATGCACTGGGGAGGAGTGGGAGGGGTTGCTGCCAAACTAGATGGGGCTGGGGTCCTCTAGTCTGTAACTTGCACAGCAGAATTCTGTTCAAGCTAGCTGAAACTAAACGCTTGCAGGGGTGGTGATTTTTGGTCAGCTATCGTAGAACAGGGAAGTTGGCTGGAATGACTTGTACCATCCTCTTGGCATTTTCACACGTGGACTGAATAGATAGACACTCATTGGAAATCTTTGCTGTTTTTACAGCTTGGGACCTAAAGCCAGAAGCACACACATCAATATTAACCAGCAACAGAAAACACTAAGTGGAACCTACAAAGATCTAGTGGCAGAACTATAAGATATCTGATTGTTACAGTTAGCTAGAGAAAACCCAATGGGTTAGAAAGGACCACGGCAATTCACGTTAAAGGAACATTTGCTGAGGAAGTTCCAGATAATCAATGTGTGAAAGATTATTCAGAAGGAATCTCAGCACCGTTCTCAAGGGCGATTAGAGATGGGCAACAAATACTGGCTGAGCTACTGCCACTCACATCCCATTAAGAGTTTTTAAAGTTGGAGAGTTAAGGAGAGTTACAATCCTATACTGCACTCTCAGGTTAATGAAGTTGTTTTGATCTATTGTCCCTGAGTTAACAAAAGCATTAGGATGAAAGGTGGTGAATACTAATGAGCTTAAATAGTTTCTCCAAAAATAACCAACCACAAAAATGCCTCAAAAACTAGTAAACCTGAGGAATCTGGAAGTACAGACACAGAAATCACAAAGTACTGGTGCAGGTTAAGAATGCCATCATTTGGATGAGACATTAAACTGAATCCTCTACAGCATGGAAGCAGGCCCTTCGGCCCAATTTGTCCATGCCGCCCACTTTTTATCACTAAGCTAGTCCCATTGCCTGCATTTGGTCCAGATCCCTCTATACCCATCTTACCCATGTAACTGTCTATATGCTTTTTAAAACACAAACTGGTACTCACCTCTTCTACTACCTCTGGCAGCTTGTTCCAGACACTCATCACCCTCTGTCTGGAAAATGTTGCCCCTCTGGACATTTTTGTATCTCTCCCCTCTCACCTTAAACCTATGTCCTCTAGTTTTAGACTCCCCTACCTTTGGGAAAAGATACTGACTAACTACTTTGTCTACGCCCCTCTTATTTTATAGATCTCTATCAGGTCACTGCTCAGCCTCTTATGCTCCAGAGAAAAATGTCCCAGTCTATTCAGCCTCTCCTTACAATTTAAACCATCAAGTCCCAGTAACATCCTAGTAAATCTTTTCTGCACTCTTTCTATTTTAATAATATCCTTTCTATAATAGGGTGACCAGAACTGTACACAGTATTCCAAGTGTGGCCTTACCAATGTCTTGTACAACTTTAATTAGATATCCCAACTCCTGTATTCAATGTTCTGACCAATGAAACCAAGCATGCCGAATGCCTTCTTCACCACACTGTCCACCTGTGACTCCATTTTCAAGGAGCTATGAACCTGTACCCCTAAGTCTATGTTCTATACCTCTCCCCAACGCCCAACCATTAACTAAGTAAATCCTGCCTTGGCTCGATCTACCAAAATGCATCACCTCGCATTTATCTAAGTTAAACTCCTTCTGCCATTCGTCAGCCCACTGGCCTGATTGATCAAAATCCCGCTGCAGTCCTAGGTAAACTTCTTTACAGTCCACGAAGCCACAATCTTGGTGTCATCTGCAAACTCGCTAACCATGCCTCCCAAATTCTCATCCAAATCATTAATATAAATGACAAATAACGGTGGACCCAGCACCAATCCCTGAGTCACACTGCTGGTCACAGGCCTCCAGCTTGAAAAACAACACTCTACAACCACCCTATGGCTTCTGTCATCAAGCCAACTTTGTATCCAATTGGCTACCTCACCCTGAGTCCCGTGTATTTAAACCTTATGCAACAACCTACCATACGGTACCTTGTCAAAGGCCTTACTAAAGTCCACGTAGACAACATCAACTGCACTGCCCTCATCTACCTTCTTGGTTACCCCTTCAAAAAACTCAATCAAGTTTGTGAGGCATGATTTTCCACTCACAAAGCCATGCTGACTGTCCCTAATCAGTCCTTGCGTCTCTAAATGCCTGTGGATCCTGTCTCTCAAAATACCTTCTTACAATTTACACACTACAGACGTTAGGCTCACTGGCCTGTAGTTCCCAGGATTTTCCTTACAGCCCTTCTTAAACAAAGGCACAGCATTTACCATCCTCCAATATTCAGGCACCTCACCTGTGGTGAATGTAAAGATCCTATGGCAGTGTTTTGATGAAGAACGGGGGAGTTCTGCTGGGTCTGCTATGCTAATATTTATGCCTCAACCAACATCACAAAAACTGATTATCTGATCGTCATCACACTGCTGCCTGTGGCATCTTGCTACATTAAAATTTCTACATTTTTAATGTAGAAACGGCTGCTGCATTTCTACATTACAATAATGACTACAGTTGAAAAATACTTCACTAGCTGTAAAGTGCTTTGGGACATTCAGTGATCATGAAAGGTGCTAGAGAGCGGAAAGTTCCATTTCATGAATGAACTAGCAACCACAAGTGATTTGTTGTTAAATGCTACTTCCAGGAACTGATTTTTCCCTTGACTGTGTAAAAATGCTTCTTTATAGGGTATTCTGCATTTTGTTTCACTGATTTATTTTTCTTCTTCTGAGGCAGTCCCCTCAAGGTTGTGGATGACTTGCTTGCTTCTCAAAACTGATATAACTTTCTCTAAGTATTAAAGCTTTTCTGAAAGGGTTAACACTAAAGTCAAATAAATCTAAGCAGCTGATCCAGCCCTGACCAAGGATCCCACAGGAAGATTGAATGTTGTCCTGGAAAGCCCTGATTCAACAAGGATATTCTGCTGATAAACAGTGCAGGTGGCAACGTAGCATCACTGTGGTGCAATCTTTACTTTGGGCAGCAGAGGGCAGTGTCAGCCCGTTCAGTCTATGAAGTTTAATGTCAGGTCACAATAGTTTAACCTGGCTGGGATACAGTTGGAGAAATGTAAAGTTTGCTGTAATATGAAAAGTGTGTAAACAGTATTTAATGCCTGTGCGTTGTGTATTACATGGCATTGCGACTTGTTAATCACTTGTTAATCACTAAACATTATGGAGGCTTCATGCATTGTATTAAACCCAATTTAAATAATTTAGTCTGTCTCTCTTCCTCTCCTAAACCCTTTCCTGCTCAGCCATCTTCCTCCTCGGAGGTTTTTAGCCTATTTATGGAACTACTTAACATAACCTGTCATAGGAACAGGAAGACTTTCATGTTCCCCCATTTAATTAGTTCATGGCTGATTTGTGACCACATCTTTTCCTCATACCCGTTAATACCTTGGTAACAAATATCCAGCCATCTCCGTTTTGAAATTTCTAACTGATTCTCAGTCTCAGCAGCTTTTTTATTGGGGAGGGAGTTCCAGATTTCCCCCCACCAACCCTATCAAATCCTGTAATCATCTAAATCATCTCACCCATTTATTGTCGATATTCAAGGGAATACAAGCCCAGTCTATGCAAACTGCCCTCAGCATTTATCCCTTTCATCATCAACTTCAGTTTTAGGATGAGTTACTTTATTTCTGGTTTATCCTATCCTCAAGGGGTGTAATTAATGGGAAACACGGCAAGAGGTTGGGGATAATTCTGTGTAGCAGTTACACTAGGACTGTCTATACCACTGAGTTTTTATGTATCCTTTTCCAAATCTCTCTGCATCGGTCACACATCTGCCACTAACCTTTATATTTATTCCAACAGCACTGAGATTTTGCCGCAGCGAGTCACAGGCCTGGAGAAGAGGCTCCCGCTCTCTCAGCAGCTGTCTACGCCTCTCCCTCAGCTGCTGTTTCTCTTCCTTGGACAGCTCCGTGCCTTCACTTGCCACCAGCCCCTGGTCATCCACTGCCAGGGCATACTTTCGCACTTCCTGCCGAAAACTAACCAGCTGCTCAGAAACACTGCGAAGGGTGGCTGCAGATCGGTCTACTGCCAGTACCTGAAAAATAAACAAAAATAAACCTGCCAAACTAAACGCAGCCCAGATAATAATAGCGAGGCTACCCAATGCTCTACATACTCAGCACATGGCAAGCTTAACTTCAGTCATTAATAATTACAGAGATTAATTATTTGTGCCTGCTAGTTGAGAAAACCAGACAAAAACAAAAACTGACCATTGAAGCTAAAAGGGGCTGGCCATTCAGCCCATCGAACCAATGATGGAGTTGAAACTTTGTCTGTCAACTGTTATCATTCCTGGATCCTTTTATATTCTTTATTTTCAGATACTGATCTGATCCCTCTGGAAACACTGTCACAATCTCTCAATTATCCCTGTGGCAAAGTACCCATGCTCTAGGAACTCTTCTGTTATTGCTTGTCCCTCTTTAAAGTGAACACAGGACATTCAGTCACAGACTAACCAGATTTTCAAGCGACTCAGTATGGTTGGCAGATACAACTGGTTTAACCATTGTTGGTGTTTATTCTCTTGGCATGTGTGATGCCTCCATAATCTGATACAACAGATGCGCACCAGATGTCTGACTTTTTAAACTCTTGAATAACAAGGTGTCTTTCGGATAAAAGGGATAAATTTATTTTTATTTCTTAAAATATTTCTTAAACTATGTGTATTTGATTATCTCGGTGATCAGCCTCAGTGTCTTTTCAAGTTACTCATTCACACCAAGAGTACATTATTCTCTTACCCTCTCAAAATTCTGAAATTTTTTACTAAATTCTCCCTCGACCAGTGAGAAAAGGCCCCACTTTCTTCCTAACTACAGCCTCTGGTTCCTGGTATCACCCAAATGAGTCTTCAGTCTGCCTGCAATGTTCATCCTATCAGCTAAACCGCTGGCTTTGCAAAATACAGCCCTGAGGAATCCTCCATATATTGGTGTACATTAAAGCAGAATTACATTGGAAGGAAAAGTGGAAACTGAATCAGTGGCGGGGAGAGGGAAGGAGTTTGTTTAAGCTCCACTTGTGGGCACTCTGGAGATAGTGAGTAGTCACTGCCTCTCTCTTCGAATAGTGGAGTGAGATGCAACACATAGAAAGCAAATGGGGGACTTGAACAGCGAGTCGGAAGAGGAGGTCAATGGGAGGATGACAGTGCAGGGAGCAGAAAGAAGATGACTCAGAGTTACGTACAACGTTCTGAACAGATAAGGCCGTTCAACCCGACAGATCCATGGCAGTTTATGATTCTCTTCTCACCCCACCCCAATGATATTTCTGACCTCAATTTTACCAAGGCAATTTAACTTGCCATTTAAAAAATGATCACTTTCAGAAACATTTCAGCATTCGAAGCTGACACATTTTCTGTTTATTTTCTTTGACTTCAAATAATAAGTAGAAAACTGAGGAACACTCAACTCATTGCCCCAGTTTTATCAATAAAACAATAGTTGATAGGTGTGTGAGTGTTGTTCAGTAGCAACCTGAAAACAAATTGCAGCATAATTTATTCAAAGCTTTGCTGAAATGTTGGTCATTTTTTAAAAAGACTTTTAACTTGATGCTTGAACTAATATTGCAAAACAGAGGCCAGACAACATCCACATTATTAAGTCCCTAAGAGATACGACTAAAGGAAACTAAAGGCAGGTTAAAACGGTCTCTAGCCATTATATACTTGCACTTTTAGTGAACAGAAGTTAAGTTTATCCTGTCTCGGAATGCAGTCTGTGAAGTAACACTCAAAATCTATCACACAATTAGCATATCTTTCATGGTAGAACTGATGAATAAAAGTGGGGGGGGGGGGGATTAAAAAACCAACTGAGTACTTTAATAAGGCAGTGTACTCTCAACTGTGCGACATGCACAAATAAATTTATCCCTTTTATCCGAAAGACGCCTTGTTATTTGAGTTTAAAAAGTCAGACATCTGGTGCACATCTGTTGTATCAGATTATGGAGGCATCACACATGCCAAGAGAATAAACACCAACAATGGTTAAACCAGTTGTGTCTGCCAACCATACTGAGTCGCTTGAAAATCTGGTTAGTCTGTGACTGAATGTCCTGTGTTCACTTTGGTTCCAAAACCTTCAATATCCTCACTCAGCAAAACTTATAACCAACCAAATTTCTGATTTTTATGAAAACTCAAATGCCTAAGGGACCAGGAGAGCATGCCATGTTTGCAATGCATTCTGCCCAAGTCCCCACAATGTCACAATGTCTTTCCCAGCGCTCTGGTGATGCAAAGAAAAGATACAAGAGGGACAAGCAATAACAGAAGCAAACAAAAGCAAGATATCTTCGGAGAAAGATCGTACAAGACTGCGAGAAATTAGAGGCCAGCCACATAAAATGAGCAGGAAAGTCAATAGAGATCCTGCACAGCAAACACAAGGGAATCTGAAACACACCCAGAGATAAAAGACATAAGTGAGAAGAAAAGAAAATGAGAGAGGAGGAAAATACAACTTGAAAGAAGAAATCTGAGCCTGGACAGGCAGAGTGTATTACAGGAATAGATGATTTTTCTCTACTGTCCTGCTTTGGGAGATTAAATATACCAAACCACAATGAATTATAAATGGTACCACCGTGTGTGTTCACATCACATTCCAACATCATGTGTTTTGTATACAATGCTGTACCACTGATTGATTCAAATCTCTGCAAATCAGAACCTGACATAGGAGAACTAACGAAGAACTACTCAAATAGGAAAAATCCTCCAAATTCTTTTATTTCCCCTAATTCCTTTCTGTTTGCCTTCCCAAATCCACAAACTCAAACATCCTGGGCTCAAAGTAAGATTTCTAACAGGCGGAGAGAGATTAAAAACCCCACATTTCACAACAGCAAGATTAGTCATCTAAAAACCTGTTCTTTCTGTGATCCTGTCTGAGGCTAGGAGAATTGCCATTATAAATCAATAGGATAGCTCAGCTCCATACACCTGTCTTTCCTCAGGCTAGGACAGTTTTACACTTAATTTCAAAATAATAAACAGAAGCAGCACCATCAATTTCAGAACCTTTTCAAGGGAAGAATATTTTGTTAGTTTTTTTAAAAAAGAAAATAATGAGAATATTTGGAAGACATGCTTGGTTTTGCTTCATGGATTCAAAGACATTTATTGTTTAAAGGGTTATTTACTTTTCGCAGATAAAAATCTGAATCATTCCTTGAGCAACAACAGCATTCATGAGTTTATTTTTCCAAATGATATAAAATTGAGCTTTGATAACTGATTAAAGGTGTTTTTTACTTATGAAAGTCATTGAATCCCTCCAGTGCAGAACGAGGCTATTTGGCACATTGAGCCTGTACAGACAACAATCCCATCCAGGCCCTATCCCCATAACCCCACATATCTACCCTGCTAATCCCCCTGGAGCTACGGTTAATTTAGCATAGCCAATTAATCTAACCTGCACATCTTTGGACTGTGGTAAGAAACTGGAGCACCCAGAGGAAACCCACACAGACACAGGGAGAACATGCTGACACAGACAGTGACCCAAGCCTGGAATCGAATTCAGACCATGGCGCTGTGAGGCAGCAGTGCTAACCACTGTGTCACCGTGCCACCTGAATGCTGCTGGTGATTTGAGCAACTACCTGTAACAGCACAGTGGTTAGGTGTGGATTTCCTCCAGTGCTCTGGTTTCCTCACACACTCCAAAGATGTGTATGTTAGATGGATTAGCCATGGTAAATGTGCAGAGTTATGGGGAAAGGGCAGGGGACAGGACCCAGGACCTGGGTAAGACACACTATCAGAGAGTCTGTGCAGATTTGATGGGCTGAATGGCCTCTTTCTGCACTATAAGGATTCTATTCTACCTTCCTTACATGGAGACCAAGATAATAGATTGTTCACAGAAAGATTCCTCATTGCAGGTTAGCTAACTATTTTTTTATCCAATCACAGATGATAAGGAACAGTTTTCCAGGAACCAATCAAAAAGATTGAGACATTTATTTACAAATGCTGTCTTTGAATTTGCATGTCTCTGCCCTCCTGCCACAACCGAACACCCCTAACCCACCCATCCCAAAATCCTATAGCTCTGAAACCCCCACTGTCCTGCCACACTAACATTACAATAGTCAATCCACTAGGTAGACATCACACTGCACAATACAACACGCACAAACATACATATGAGGTACTCTTTATATAAAGCACAATGTCTCAGTTAGAAAGCAACATCTGTTTTAGAAAACAGAGAAAAGAATTTCAGAAAATGCCAGCAAGGACGTACAAAGTAGGAGCAATTCACAAGCTGCGCCAACAAGAGGGAAAGCAAACCAATCCCTGTCTCAATTCCAGTCAACTATACACAACACAAAACATGCAAAAACTAATACTTAGTAAAATATAATTAGCTGCGTCTGCCTCACAGTGGAATCTCATGTGACCCTGTCTGTCAGAATTGCCAAGTCTGGAACTCTAGCAGCCAACTTATTCAGTTGAAAGTTCTCTGCAGTTTAACTGAGAAAGTACTTCTGAGCAAGACCTCCAGCAACAGAACCGTAAACCATGAAAACAATCTGACTGTATTGCCACAGAAAGCCTCAAACTCCATACACTGAAGGAGCCCAGGCTCCTCAAGACACAGAAAATATCTCAAATTACTTGTGGGCCGAAGGGCCTGTTTGTGCTGTAGTGTTCTATGTTCTAAACTGTCTTGCCCAGCCTGCAAAGGGCCCCACTGACCTGCTTTAAGAGTGGGTGGCCAAAAGCAAGAGGCTGTTGTAAAACTGCAGTGATCATTTTCACAATGACATCAAAAATATGTTAAAGGAACACATAACAAAAAGGAAGTGGTAAAAATCAGAAGTGGAAGCAGAATCTGTTCGAAACATTCAACACATAGCTTAATGCTTGAAGAACAAAAGGCCAACATTCTGGTTGGGAGAGCCTTTCAGAAAAATACGAGCGCAACAAACGGATTCTGCTGCAGAATTCTAGCACTTTCTGTTTTAACTGGAGTCCAAGCCAAACAGGGCATTAATATGTTGTTCCATTCACATTTCAGCTTGGGTCTGCAACTGAAGCAATAGTCTCAGCGGAAGATTCCCTCTTATCTACGATCCACCATAGATCATAGAACCCTACAGTGCAGAAAGTGGCCCTTCGAGTCTGCACCGACCACAGTCCCACCCAGGCCCTACTCCCATATCCCTACACATTATACCCACTAATCCCTCTAACCTACACATCCCTGGACATTGAGGGGCAATTTCTTAGCATGGCCAATCTACCTAACCCGCACATCTTTGGACTGTGGGAGGAAACCGGAGTATCCAGAGGAAACCCACACAGACACGAGGAGAATGTGCAAACTCCACACAGACAGTGACCCGAGCCAGGAATCGAACCCAGGACCCTGGAGCTGTGAAGCAGCAGTGCTAACCACTGTGCTACCGTGCCGCCCAGAGTGATGTGTGTCTGGGATGTCAGACACCATTCCTCTGTTGCCCAGTCACACAATTAATACCGCACAGAAAAGGGCCATTCAGTCTATTGAGTCCATACAAGCTCTCTGTAGGGCAATCCAGTCAGCCCCAGTCCCCTGAAGCCCTTCAAGTTTATTTCCCTCAAGTGTCTGTTCAACTTCCACCCTGACTGAGGATCAGAGGGTCAACAGAATAGAAACATATAACAAGGCAAGCAATTTCTTGACCCTATAAACTAAATTTTGAAATGTTTGCCTGTCGAATCACTGTCAAATGATTACTACAATGGGAACACTGAAGGAGATGTTACACCTCTGCTGGATGGAGAGATAGATTATCTGCACAGCATATGAACTTCCAGTTAGTCCAGTCTCCCCATGCAAACTGATGGCATCAAAACATTCAAACCCGGAATCAGCATTCCGAACTTCTGTCAGTTAGCTGGTTCTGGCCCGGCTGAAAGACTCACATCAGAATCTCAATCTCATTACTAAATCAAAGCAAGGGAATTAAAACCAGACCAGAGATGAGAAAACAGGAGGAAAATCAAAACTAGATAACTGGGGAGCAGGCAGGAGGCATATATAGAACTATATATTACTGCCACCAAAGGAGATCATTCAGCCCATCGTGCCTGTACTGGTCCTTTGAAAGAACTGTTCAATTAATCCCACTCCTCGCTTTTTCCCCAATACAATATAAAATTTCATCCTACTGGCATTTATCCAATTCACTTATAAAGTTAGCATTGAATCGCTTTCCAATGCCTTTTCATGCATTTCAGACACCAACTCACTGCTTCAAAATTTGTTCCTTCTTGTCACCTCTGATCCTTTTGTAAACCACCTGAAATCTGTGTCTTTACTTTCTTTACCTGTGTCTTACCAACAACCTTCTGCCACCGGAAACAGATTCTGCTAAGTTGTGACAAAGATTTTAAAAGGCTTCAGGTGGATTTAGACAGGCTCAGTGCATGAGTAAGAACATAGCAGATGGAATATAATATGGAAAAATGTGAAGTTATTCACTTTGCGAGGAAAAGCAGAAATGCAGGGTATTTGTTAAATGGGGAGAGATTGGGTAGTGTGAATGTCCAAAGGGACCCGAATGCCCTGTTCATGAGTCACTGAAAGAACATAAGAACATAAGAAATAGGAGCAGGAGTAGGCCATCCAGCCCTTCGAGCCTGCCCCTGTCGCTGCTCAGTTCCACTTTCCCGCCCTCTCCCCATAACCCTTAATCCCTCTCCTATCAAAAACCCATCAACCCGCATCTTAAAAATATTTAGCGAGGCAGCCTCCACCACTTCAACGGGCAGAGAATTCCAGAGATTCACCACCCTTTGAGTGAAGAAGTTCCTCCTCAACTCCGTTCTAAACCGCCCCCCTTTTATCTTGAGGCTGTGCCCCCTAGTCCTACTGTCTTTTTTGAGCGGGAAGAGTCTCTCCACCTCTATCCTATCCATCCCATTCATCATCTTATACGTCTCAATGAGATCTCCCCTCATTCTTCTAAACTCTAACGAGTACAAGCCCAGTTTATTCAGCCTCTCCTCATAGCTCAACCCCCTCAACTCTGGTATCAGCCTAGTAAACCTCCTCTGCACTCCCTCCAAGGCTTTTTACCTTACAACTCACCGTACAACAAGCAAATCAGAAGACAAACAGTGTGCTGGCCTCTATGGTAAGGGCATTTTCACAGTAATTTCGTTGCAGTGTTAATATAAGCGTATTTGTGACACTAATAAATAAACTTTAACTTTTAAGAGGAATGAAGGAATCCTGCTGTAATTGTAGAGAGCTTTGCTGAGATTGTACTTGGAGTATTGCTAACAATTTTGGTCTCCTGACCATACATGCCATGGGTTTAAAGTTTACTTAACAGGGTCACAAGTAGCTTTACATTAATACTGCAATGAAGTTACTGTGAAAATCCCTTAGTTGCCAACTCTGACGCCTGTTCAGGTGCACTGAGGGAGAATTTAGCATGGCTAACGCACCTAACCAGCACGTCTATCAGACTATGGGAGGAAACCAGAGCACCTGGGGAAAACCCACACAGACATGGGGAGAATGTGCAGACTTCGCACAGACAGTGATCCAAGCCAGGAACTGAACCCGTCATTGGCAGTGAGGCAGCAGTGCTAACCACTGTGCCACCTGGAAGAGGGAGTGTAACAAAGGTTCACCAGATTAATTCCTGAGAAAGTATGATGGTCCTATGAGGAGAGATTGGGAAAACTGAGCCTGTATTGTCTAGAGTTTAGGAAAAGTAGAGATGATCTCATTGAAATAAACAACATTCTTACAGGATTGAAGCAGAATGTTTCCCCTGGCTTCTTTGGAGGCAGTGGCCTAGAACCAGGGGACACAGTCTGAGAATAAGGCGCAGATCATTTAGGGCTAAGATGAGGAGACATTTCTTTATCAGGAGGGTGGTGAATTTTCAAAATTCTCTACTCCCGAGGGCTGCGCAGGCTCAGTTGTCAAGTATGTTTGAGAGATTGACAGATTTATTAAAGATTTCGAGGGATACAGGGATAGCGCACGAAGATGGCATCGAGGTAGATTATCAGCCATGATTACACTGAATGGCAGAATAGGCTGAAGGGGCCGAATGGCCTGCTCCTCCTAACATTTCCTATGAATTCAAAAAAACGAAGACACACGGTACCGTAGGGAATTATCATCTTTGTTCATTAAAGTTTCAACTAGAAGTGTCAAATAAGAAACAGGAAACTATGTCTGTAAGTGTTAACCCAAGGCCTCGTTGTGTTCCCAAGACGATGTCAAAGATCCCACAGCCACTATTTTGAAGAACAGCAGGTGAATTCACTCCATTGTCCCAGAGAATACAAATTCCTCAATTAACATCACCAATAACAGATTATGCGGCCAATATCTCATATCAATTTGTGGGATCTATCTGTGTACAGATTTGCCACCTGGTTTCCAGCAGGAATACAGTGACTACACTTCGGAAGTATTTTATTGATGGTCAAGCTTTTGGGAACATCATGAAAGGCACCATATAAATGGAATTCTCACATACTCCCTGCAACCAGATATTTTGCAGCAGCATGCTTGTACCTGCAAGTTGTCAAATAAAGAAAAGGATGTTTTTAAACCAAGTACCAATAACATGATTACAGATTATGCCAAGGTTCTTTGAGTACTCAACTGACAAAGCACAGCAGCACACTCGTGTAATTTTGAGCGACATTCTCATATCCGATTAGTTAAATCCTGCACCGGAATGTGACTAGCTAAAGCTTGCTCAAAGCAAAACAAATTAAACTCTCAGTTATGAGTTCATCTGAGGGAGTGCCGCACTGTCAGAGGGTCAGTGCTGAGGGAGTGCCGCACTGTCAGAGGGTCAGTGCTGAGGGAGTGCCGCACTGTCAGAGGGTCAGTGCTGAGGGAGTGCCGCACTGTCAGAGGGTCAGTGCTGAGGGAGTGCCGCACTGTCAGAGGGTCAGTGCTGAGGGAGTGCCGCACTGTCAGAGGGTCAGTGCTGAGGGAGTGCCGCACTGTCAGAGGGTCAGTGCTGAGGGAGTGCCGCACTGTCAGAGGGTCAGTGCTGAGGGAGTGCCGCACTGTCAGAGGGTCGGTGCTGAGGGAGTGCCGCACTGCCAGAGGGTCGGTGCTGAGGGAGTGCCGCACTGTCAGAGGGTCGGTGCTGAGGGAGTGCCGCACTGTCAGAGGGTCAGTGCTGAGGGAGTGCCGCACTGTCAGAGGGTCAGTGCTGAGGGAGTGCCGCACTGTCAGAGGGTCAGTGCTGAGGGAGTGCCGCACTGTCAGAGGGTCAGTGCTGAGGGAGTGCCGCACTGTCAGAGGGTCAGTGCTGAGGGAGTGCCGCACTGTCAGAAGGTCAGTAGTAGGGGAGTGCCGCACTGTCAGAGGGTCAGTGCTGAGGGAGTGCCGCACTGTCAGAAGGTCAGTAGTAGGGGAGTGCCGCACTGTCAGAAGGTCAGTAGTAGGGGAGTGCCGCACTGTCAGAAGGTCAGTAGTAGGGGAGTGCCGCACTGTCAGAAGGTCAGTAGTAGGGGAGTGCCGCACTGTCAGAAGGTCAGTAGTAGGGGAGTGCCGCACTGCCAGAGGGTCAGCATTGAGTAGATTGGGCCTGAACTCGTTGGAGTTTAGAAGGCTGAGAGGGGATCTTATAGGGACGTAAAAGATAATGAAGGGGCTACACAGGGTAGAGGCAGTGAAATTTTTTCCACTTAGAAAAGAAACCAGAATTAGAGGGCACAGCCTCAAAATAAGGAGGGGGGGGGTGCAATTTAGTACAAAGTTGAGGAGGAACTTCTTCTCTCAGAGGATGGTGAGTCTGTGGAATTCTCTGCCCATTGAAGTGGTGGAGGCTACCTCGTTGAATATCTTTAAGTCACAGGTAGATAGATTTCTGATCGATAAGGGAATTAAGGGTTATGGGGAGCGGGCAGGTAAGTGGAACTGATCCACTTCAGATCAGCCATAATCATACTGAATGGCGGGGCAGGCTCGAAGGGCTAGATGGCCTACTCCTGCTCCTATTTCTTATGTTCGTATGACGGAGTGCCGCACTTTCAGAGGGTCAGTACTGAGGGAGTGCTGCATTATCAAAGATTATAGAGATTCAGGTGGATTAATAAAAATCCCATCAATTCCCAGTGGGTTTAATAATTTCAGATATTCTTTGTGTTCGTAAAGATGGACAAACTTGCATTAATATAGCGCCTTTCACAACCTCAAGCTGTCTCAAATCACCTTGCAGTCAATGAAGTTCTTTTGCAGTTTAGTCACAGTTGTAATGTGGAAACTTCAAAGAATTGTGGGCTCCAAGCACTCAGCACTGTGCTTTCCTCCATCATTCTTTCTCTGCAGATCCACTGTCAAGCCAGCCACCTTGTAAACAGAATCTACAACATGGAAACAGGTCACTCTGCCCATCCAGTTCCTGCTAGCATTTCACCTCCACTTGGGCAAATGCTAAATACTGGGTATGGCGAACATTGACATCAGCATTGTGTAGTAGACAAAGGCACTGCATTGCCCATTGGATTCAATCTGCTGACAGGTATAATACCTGGCAGTGGAGATCAGCTATAACTGAGACTGGAAATTGTGGCTGCCTCCGGCACAGCCTGCAGTAAATGATGATGGAATATCTCTCCCCTGTAAGCAAATATGTGGACCAATGCAAGAGACTGCTTCAGTCAACTCAGACTTCATGCAAAGACTAAACCGACTTTGCAACACATGGAAACTGTGCAAGACTTTCTGCATTGTAATTCCTCACCTGACTTTCGCCAAGAGAAATACCAACAACATCCAGGAACCGCTCAATGTAGGAGATTATCGCCCCAAACACAACAGGACTCCGAGGGTAGTCTCCCCCCTGCCATAAACATAAAACGCTGATTGTTAGGTTTGCTGCACTGCTCAAATTTCAGCAAAATTCATTCTTATTGCTCACTGATCACAGAATGAACACCATTCATCTCAGATTTTGAAATCTGCCTTCTCTGAATTGTCCAATAGGATATTTTATGTCCACCTGAGGGCAGATTGTGTCTCGGTTCAGGATGCCATCCAGCAGCACCCCTGACACTGTAGCAATCCCTCAGTGCTGACCCTCTGACACTGTAGCAATCCCTCAGTGCTGACCCTCTGACACTGTAGCAATCCCGCAGTGCTGACCCTCATAGAGTCACAGAGGTTTACAGCATGGAAACAGGCTCTTCGGCCCATGTTATCCATGCCGCCCTTTTTTTAAACCCCTAAGGTAGCCCCAATTGCCTGCATTTGGCCCATATCCCTCTATACTCATCTTACCCATGTAACTGTCTAAATGCTTTTTAAAACACAAAATTGTACCCGCCTCTACTACTACCTCTAGCAGCTTGTTCCAGACACACCACCCTCTGTAAGAAAAAATTGCCCCTCTGGACCCTTTTGTATCTCTCCCCTCTCACCTTAAACCTATGCCCTCTAGTTTTAGACTCCCCTACCTTTGGGAAAAGATATCGACTATCTAGCTGTTCTGTGCCCCTCATTATTTTATAGACCTCGACAAGGTCACCCCTCAGCCTCCTATGCTCCAAAGAAAAACGACCCAGACTTTCCAGCCTCTCCTTATAACTCAAACCATCAAGTCGCAATAGCATCCTAGTAAATCTTTTCCACACTCTTTCTAGTTTAATAATCTCCTTTCTATAATAGGGTGACCAGAACTGTACACAGTATTCCAACAGTGGCCTTACCAATGTCATGGACTACTTCAACAAGACGTCCCAACTCCGTAATTCAATGTTCTGACCAATGAAACCAAGCATGCTGAATGCCTTCTTCACCACTCTGTCCACCTGTGACTCCACTTTCAAGGAGATATGAATATGTACCCTGAGACGTCTTTGCCCGAGCATCAACTGAGCAAGTCCTGCCCTGGTTCTATCCACCAAAATGCATCACCTCACACTTATCTAAATTAAACTCCATCTGCCATTTGTCAGCCCACTGGTCCAATTGATCATGCCCTCGGCGCTGACCCTCTGACAGTGCGGCACTCCCTCGGCGCTGACCCTCTGACGGTGCGGCGCTGACCCTCTGACGGTGCGGCACTCCCTCGGCGCTGACCCTCTGACGGTGCGGCACTCCCTCGGCGCTGACCCTCTGACGGTGCGGCACTCCCTCGGCGCTGACCCTCTGACGGTGCGGCACTCCCTCGGCGCTGACCCTCTGACGGTGCGGCACTCCCTCGGCGCTGACCCTCTGACGGTGCGGCACTCCCTCGGCGCTGACCCTCTGACGGTGCGGCACTCCCTCGGCGCTGACCCTCTGACGGTGCGGCACTCCCTCGGCGCTGACCCTCTGACGGTGCGGCACTCCCTCGGCGCTGACCCTCTGACGGTGCGGCACTCCCTCGGCGCTGACCTTCTGACGGTGCGGCACTCCCTCGGCGCTGACCCTCTGACGGTGCGGCACTCCCTCGGCGCTGACCCTCTGACGGTGCGGCACTCCCTCGGCGCTGACCCTCTGACGGTGCGGCACTCCCTCGGCGCTGACCCTCTGACGGTGCGGCACTCCCTCGGCGCTGACCCTCTGACGGTGCGGCACTCCCTCGGCGCTGACCCTCTGACGGTGCGGCACTCCCTCGGCGCTGACCCTCTGGCGGTGCGGCACTCCCTCGGCGCTGACCCTCTGGCGGTGCGGCACTCCCTCGGCGCTGACCCTCTGACGGTGCGGCACTCCCTCGGCGCTGACCCTCTGGCGGTGCGGCACTCCCTCGGCGCTGACCCTCTGGCGGTGCGGCACTCTCTCGGCGCTGACCCTCTGACGGTGCGGCACTCCCTCGGCGCTGACCCTCTGACGGTGCGGCACTCCCTCGGCGCTGACCCTCTGACGGTGCGGCACTCCCTCGGCGCTGACCCTCTGACGGTGCGGCACTCCCTCGGCGCTGACCCTCTGGCGGTGCGGCACTCCCTCGGCGCTGACCCTCTGGCGGTGCGGCACTCCCTCGGCGCTGACCCTCTGGCGGTGCGGCACTCCCTCGGCGCTGACCCTCTGGCGGTGCGGCACTCCCTCGGCGCTGACCCTCTGACGGTGCGGCACTCCCTCGGCGCTGACCCTCTGACTGTGCGGCACTCCCTCGGCGCTGACCCTCTGGCGGTGCGGCACTCCCTCGGTGCTGACCCTCTGACGGTGCGGCACTCCCTCGGCGCTGACCCTCTGACGGTGCGGCACTCCCTCGGCGCTGACCCTCTGACGGTGCGGCACTCCCTCGGCGCTGACCCTCTGACAGTGCGGCACTCCCTCAGCACTGATCCTCTGACAGTGCGGCACTCCCTCAGCACTGACCCTCTGACAGTGTGGCACTCCCTCAGCACTGACCCTCTGACAGTGCGGCACTCCCTCAGTACTGACACTGCAAAATGCAGTCCTTTCAGAAATGCTATTTGGAACCTAACTCTGATAAATAGGATCATGGGGCATAAACCTGGAATAATGATAATCCAACAGTAATCATTGATTGAAACATATCTAGAATACAGTGTTCAGTTTTGACTCTTCTAATGTTAGGAAATCTTTGTGAGGTTCCAAGATTGTTTCGGATCCTACCAGTGGTGGGAAATATGAGCTGTGAAGGGAGACCAAAGAAGCTGGAGTTTTTCACTCAAAAATAGTGAAATTCAAAATTATCAAAGGTTTTCATCAGGCAGTTAGTTTTTAAAATCCACTGCTTAGTTAGCGGACAACATGGTTACCACCAAAAAGCAAAGGAGGTGGTCAGGAGAATGTGCTATTTTTTAAATGCAGTGGGTTATTAGGGCATCAATGCCTTGCCAGAAATTGTTTTACAATCTTTTAAAAGGAATTGATAGATATTTTGAAGAAGTTTAAAAAGGATAGAATTGGAATGTTAGTTCTCTCAGCGAGCTGGCAGTGGCATGACGGCTAGAATAGCCTCGCTCTGTGCTGTATCGTTCTATTATTCAATCAAATCTTCACTCTATAGTTTATGCACAGTTTCAACAAACTTATTTAAACATTGGTGGGAGATTCCTTGCTGATCTGTTGAAGCTAGAATGTTTGCAGCCACACACATGACTGAACAGTGGCTTAGAGGAGAAGTTAAATCTGTTGCCACTTGCATACACCACCACCATCCTCTACATCTCCTCAGAGATGAGGCAGACTTATTTCCCCCAATTTTTCCTGCTAACTAATCTAGTCCAAAGTGATTGCATTCTTTGACGTGTCTCTCCGCAATATCCCTGGCCTTCGCTTCCTTTGTCTACCCCTCTATGGTTCCTTTCTTCAACGTCACTGACTGACACTGACCACTCTCCGGATTACTGCCAACTGCAACTCTGTGATCAGTGACTACGTTGAGCGTACCTCAGAGAGATTAGAATTACATAGATTGTTCAGAACTTAAACAGGCCATTTGGCCCATTTGCTCTGTGCTAGTTTATGCTCCACACAAACATTTCTACCCTATTTCATCTCACCCTACCAGCATATCCTTCTATTCCTTTCTCCCTGCTGGGATTACATGGGACATACGGCGCAGGAACATGCCATTTTGCCCAGTCTCTGCTGGTGTGTGCGCTCCGGTTGAGCCTCCTCCTTCCTTTTCTCAGATAGTGCAGCACTCCCTCAATACTGACTCTCTGACAGTGCAGCACTCCATTCCCTTCTGCCTCAAATGCTTGCCTAGTTTCCCCTTAACTGTATCTATACAATATGCTTCAACTATGTGAGATAGCAAGTTCCACAGCCTTACTACTCTTTGGGTAAAGAAGCTTCTTCTGAATACCCTACTGGATTTCTTGCTCAATATCTTACATTGATGGCTCCTAGCTATGCTCTTCCCCACAAGGGAAACCATTATCTCTGTATCAATTCTATTAAACCTTTCACCCTCACCTCCATTAAAGAGAAGAGACCCAGACTGTCAATCATGAGTTATATAGCTTCCCCTTTAACGTAGCTATACTATTCACCCAAGCCATGGCATGTGGTGGCTCAAAAAGACCAGCAATCCCTCTCACCAGCTTAGCAAAGTTATGATTTGCACCAAATAAGATCCTAAGCTGAAAAACAAGAGCTCGTTTCTGATTAGCGAACATAATGAGACTTAATGTTCCTAAGTCTCTCATCTTTCTTGCTCCTTCCCAAGAGAGCTGCAACATGAACTATCAAAGCACAGTGCAAACCCCCACCTCACCTCAACAAATCTAATGATGGTCTTGAAAAATCTAACACACTCATCATGGCTTTACCCTGAATAATGCACTACCTTCAGAGGGATTGTGAAATCCTAATGGGTTACCTTGGTAACTGCTTGAAGCTGTCTGTTGCCATGGTGAATGAGGTTCATAATTGAATCAGTAGCCCCTGGGGTGTCAAAATCATCAGCAAAGGCAGCCTGCACATTGACTTTAGTTGCATTTAACCTGGATACAAAACAAAAGAACAGAGAACATACAATTTATACTTTAAAAATAGAGGAGGAAAAACCCTATACATTTTTTGGGTCACGACTATAAAGGCACTGTAAAATGACTGTTATTGGAAGCAGCTGATGCAGTTGCGGCCTAAAGAATGACACCAGAGGGATAATTGTGTGATCCTGCACTCCCAGCAGGGTACACTGCTCTCAGGGAAGCTGGGCACTGCTGCCAATGGCTTTTGTTTTGATTGAAATGGAAAATTGCAGGTGCTCTCAGAGAACACACTTCCCCACTCGACAGCACTGAATCACACAGTCAAACCCTCACCTACTTTCTGATCAATATGCCACCCAATTTATACTGGATCATCATTACATAATAAGGCATGTGCAGAAAATGATTCTTTTTAGAAAACGTTGCTGCCCGCTGCAACAACTCAGCTTTGTGAGACAGGGTGCGATGTATAGCAGCAGAATTGTGACAGGGAGAATTTCCTAGCTATTTAACAAGCCTATCTCCTGATTACATGATTTAAAAAAGTCCAAGGGCATCACAATTTGAGAGTAGCAGCACACAAAAGTGCTCACCAGTCAAACAAATGTTAGCCCTGGCTCAGTGGGTAGCATTCTCATCCTAAAGACAGAAGGTCATGGTTTCCATTTTCACTTGACAGCTGAGCAGAGAAATCGAGGTTGTATGGAAAGTGCGTGGTATTGCAGGAAGGGTTAGTTTTTGAATGAAATCTATCTCAAAGAAAAGCAGGTGGCAGGGTTCCCCAGTTTCATAGTTAATATTTATCCCTTAACCGCACCTTAAACAGATTATCAGGTCATTATTACATTGTTATTTGTCGGAGTTTGTTGTTGTTTCTATTCCCTTACGTAGTGGTGCGATAAGGCAGACTTTCATTAGTTTCCACAGAGAGGTTTCTTCTACTGGAACAGGTCGCTAACTTGTCGCCAGAGGTTCATAGCTTGATAGTCAACCTGTCAGTCCGTTGTGAATGCACCTTCCTTGGCTATCAAGTCCTGAGGTGGGACTCAAACACAAAGCTTCTGGCTCAGAGGCAGGGATGCTACCCACTGCTCCATAGGATCTTCCTTTGTAGAAGCTTGCTTTGTGCAAAATGACACTGCAATCCCTAAAATAATTACACTTCAAAACTCCTTTATTGGTTGTAAAGCACTTTGGGGTAACTGAAAATTGTGAAAGGTGTTACAGAAATGCAAGTATTTCTATTTCTCTCGCATACCTTTCCCATAACAAAGTTTCATCGATTGATGGGCAGATCAACTGTCCTCTCATGTAGGCAGATGCATCATTGATGAAAGCTGAAATGGAGTGGAGAAGGTTTCCAGCTTCTGCCATGCTTGTATCACTGTATTCTACTGCTGCAGTTCAAAGAGAATACACATTCAGCAAGCTCTTCCCATCACATCAACTCCTTTTTCAAACTGCTAAAGCTTTCATACCTGATCTGTATTTTGATAGAAGACAAAACATTCGAAACTGATTTGCAGAAAATTTTTCCAAGAGACTCTGATTAACAATCAGATAAAGTAAAATGTTATAATGTGTGCATTATATATGTAACACAATGATAAGCTTCCTGTTTTTGCAACAACCTCACATTTATCCAAATTATGCTGCAGCTGCCATTCATATGCCCAGTCACTCAATATGCCCAAATCACACTGAAGCATTTCTGCATCCTCCTCACAGCTTACTTTCCAACCTAGCCTTGTGTCATCTGTAAATATGGAGATATTATATTTAGTTTCTTCATCTAAATCATTTATATTGTAAATAGCTGGGGTCCAAGCACTGATCCATGCAGTATCTCATCAGTCACTGCTTGACACTTGGTAAAATAGCCGTTTATTCCTACTCTTTGTTTCCTTCTGCCATTTAGTGTTCTATCTCAATACACTACCCAATATCCCATGTGCCTTTAATTTTACACACATCTCTTTTATGGGATCTTGTCGAAAGCTTTCTGAAAGCCCGAATAAACCACATCCACAAGTATTCTCCATTTCACAAAAGTCAGTAGAAGGAAGCATATCCCATGTTTTCAGTTACAAACGGATTTGGTGACACATTGGGTGAGATTAGTTTGGAATTGTAAGTGTCTGCGACTTCAAGGGGCAGTTTCTATTCACAATAATGCAAGTTATTTGGGACTGTCAGCAAGTGCTCACTTTTGGCACCATCTGCACAACTTTCAGTATATGTAAGACATTTGTTTTGATCTCTTCTCTCTATGTCTACATCACCAAATCATGGATGTTAGGGAATGTGGGGAAATAAATAGTGATGTCTTATGGAGTGTACATATTACAGAGAAGGAGACTACACAGACGCAAAGACTGATTAGGGACAGTCAGCATGGCTTTGTGAGTGGAAAATCATGTCTCACAAACTTGACTGAGTTTTTTGAAGGGGTAACCAAGAAGGTAGATGACGGCATTGTAGTTGATGTTGTCCACATGGACTTTAGCAAGACCTTTGACAAGGTACCGCAAGGTTGTTGCATAAGGTTAAATCTCATGGTATCCAGGGTGAGGTAACTAAATGGATACAAAATTGGTTCCTTGACAGAAGCCAGAAGTGGTTGTAGAGAGTTGTTTTTCAAACTGGAGGCCTGACCAGCGGTGTGCCCCAGGGATCAGTGCTAGATCCACTGTTATTTATCATTTATATTAATGATTTGGATGAGAACAGAGGGGCCATAGTTAGTAAGTTTGCAAATGACACCAAGATTGGTGGCATAGTGTACAGTGAAGAAAGTTATCTCCAATTGCAACGGGATCTTGATCAATTGGGCCAGTGAGCTGACGAATGGCAGATGGAGTTAATTTAGACAAATGCGAGGTAATGCATTTTGGTAAACTGAACTAAGGCAGGATTTACTCAGTTAATGGTAGGGCGTTGGGGAGAGTTACAGAACAAAGAAATCTAGAGGTACACGTTCATAGCTCCTTGAAAGTGGATCACAGGTGGACAGAGTGGTGAAGAAGGCATTCGGCAGACTTGGTTTCATCAGTCAGAACATTGGATACAGGAGTTGAGAACATAAGAACATAAGTAGTAGGAGCAGGAGTAGGCCATCTAGCCCTTCGAGCCTGCCCCGCCATTCAATAAGATCATGGCTGATCTGAAGTGGCTCAGTTCCACTTTCCCGCTTTCTCCCCATAACCCTTAATTCCCTTATCTGTCAAAAACCTATCTACCCGTGTCTTAAAAATATTTAGTGAGGTAGCCTCCACCACTTCAACGGGCAGAGAATTCCAGAGATTCACCACACTTTGAGTGAAGAAGTTCCTCCTCAACTCTGTTCTAAACTGCCCCCCCCCCCCCCTTATTTTGAGGCTGTGCCCTCTAGTCCTGTTGTCCTTTCTGAGCGGGAAGAATCTCTCTACCTCTATCCTATCCATCCCTTTCATTATGTTATACGTCTCTATAAGATCCCCCCTCATCCTTCTAAACTCCAACGAGTACAGACCCAGTCTATTTAGTCTCTCTTCATAGTCCAACCCCCTCATCTCCGGTATCAGTCTAGTGAACCTCCTCTGCACTCCCTCCAAGGCCAAAATATCCTTGCGCAAGTGCGGCGAACAAAACTGCACACAGTACTCCAGCTGCGGCCTCACCAATGCCCTGTACAGTTGCAGCAAGACCTCCCTGCTTTTATATTCTATTCCCCTCGCTATAAAGGCCAGCATCCCATTCGCCTTCTTGATCACCTGCTGCACCTGCAGGCTGGGTTTTTGCGACTCATGCACAAGGACCCCCAGGTCCCTCTACACTGTAGCATGCTGCAGCTTTTCACCCTTTAAATAGTAATCCCTCCTACTATTATTCCTGCCAAAGTAGATAACCTCACACTTGCTAACATTGTACTCCATCTGCCAGGTTCTCGCCCACTTGCTCAGCCTATCTAGATCCCTCTGCAGACTTTCTACACCCTCCGCACAATTTGCTTTTCCGCTTATCTTTGTGTCATCAGCAAATTTCGTCACCCTACACTCAGCCCCCTCCTCCAGATCATCTACATATATTGAGATGTCTTGTTGAAGTTGTACAAGACATTGGTAAGGCCAGACTTGGAATACTGTGTGCAATTCTGGTCACCCTATTATAGAAAGGATATTATTAAACTAGAAAGAGTGCAGAAAAGATTTACTAGGATGCTACTGGGACTTAATGGATTGAGCTATAAGGAGAGGTTGGATACACTGGGACTTTTTTCTCTGAGGCGTAGGAGGCTGAGGGGTGATCTTTTGGAGGTCTATAAAATAATGAGGGGCACATATCAGGTAGATAGTCAATATCTTTTCCCAAAGGTGGGGGAGTCTAAAACTAGAGGGCATAGGTTTAAGATGAGAGGGGAGAGATATAAAAGTGTCCAGAGGGGCAATTTTTCACACAGGGTGCTGAGTGTCTGGAACAAGCTGCCAGAGGTGGTAGTAGAGGCAGGTACAATTTTGTGTTTTAAAAAGCATTTAGATAGTTACATGGGTACAATGTGTATAGAGTGATATGCGCCAAATGCAGACAAATGGGATTAGTTTAGGGATTTTATAAAAAAGGGCGGCACGGACAGGTTGGGCCAAAGGGCCTATTTCCATGCTGTAAACCTCTATGACTCTATGACTAAATCCTCTTCAGAATTTTAAAGACAATTCTGAGGTTAGCCCTCAGCCTTCTCTGTTCTAGAATTAAAACCCCAGGCTGTTCAGTTTCCCTCATGTATTTCTTCTGTCCTGTGGAGGATGAACACAGCATACATGTCAGCTTTCAGCAGTAATGCTGTTATTTTCCAATACTGAAGGAACAACTATTAAAAGCTCGTGGAGTAACCATCACCCAGGGTCACAGAATTTATTTCATACAATGGCTCTAAGCTATACTCTTTTGAAATTTTAGTGTACTTTATTACCGCTGTGACCTTTGGGCAATAACACACTTCTACAGATGTAGTCAACATTTATAGAATCATAGAGTGGTAACAGCATAGGAGGAGATCATTCCACCCATTGTGTCCATGCCAACTCACTGTAAGAGCTACTTAGCTAGATTCCAGGAAGCTTCTTTTTCTCAAATTGGTCAGACTGATCTGAAAGCACATTGGATAGCACTGTTTGGTTATCAATTGGTCAGAACAGTAGGAGGCTTTCTGCATTGCTCTTCAGCAAGTCTATCAGAAGTTATTGTGTAAAGCTGTTTGCTTGAAACAAGAGTGAGTTGGACAGCCAAGGCTAAACTCATTCAGCCACCACACCTGCAGCCCACTGTACAAAATAACCTGCAATCTGTCAGTACCAGGTTAGAATAAGTATATTGGTTTCCTTCATCCAGTTAACAGTTGGTGATGGAAGACCTTGGTCAAATGTATTCTTCGCCTGTGCTCCAGATACTCTGAAAAATACATTCCATTCGGGAATGTCTGAAGGACATCCAAATGGGAAACTCAAGGCCACGAGAGCTTTTACTCTTAGAATGCGGACAACCTGCACTGCTAGTCCTAACTGCCCCAAAGCTAATATGAGCTAATCAATTGGTAAAGAATGGCATTCACCCACAGTTCTGAGTAAGAGTGCAGGTACTCTTCCTGCCAAGCTTTAGTGAACCTGTTAGATTTTTATGGCAGCCTAACAGCTTTCATTGGAAAAAATCTTTTTAAAGGAACAGTGGGAAAAGTAAGCAAGTGGGATACAAGTGGATAGTTACCTTAATTGTGATGTAATTTTTCAAAGACTTTGACATCTTTTCTTCACTTCCTTTCAAATGCAAATGCCCTGAACAAAAGAAATGCAAACAAGATAAAAGCTCATGGTGTAGGGGGTAACATATTAGCCTACATTGAAGACTGGCTGGCTGCCAGAAAAGGGAGAGTATGCATAAATAGGTCAGATGGGTAGGACAGTAGCAAATGGATTCTAACCCTGAGAGATGGGGGGCTTATAAAACAAGAGAATACACAGTGAACAATCATACGCTAGGAAGCACAGAGGACCAGAGAGACCTTGGGTGCATGTCCATGGATTTCTGAAGATATCTGACAGATAGATAAGATGGTGAAAAAAATATATGGGATACTTGTCTTTGTTGGCTGAGGCACAGAATATCAGAACAAGGAGGTTATGATGGAGCTATATATATAGCTATATAACAGCTATATCCTGTTTGGCCACAGCTAGAGTACTGTGCGCCATTCTGGTTGCCACATTGCAGGAAGGATGAGATTGCACTAGAGAAGGTGCAAAGGAGATTCACCAGAATGCTGCCTGGGCTGGAGCATTGAGACTGCGTAGGCTGGAGCTGTTTTCATTAGAGCAGGGAAGGCTGAAGGGGACCTCGAGGTGTACAAAATTATGGGAAATACCATAGCAAAGAACTTTTCCCCTTAATAGGAGGGGCCAAAAACCAGGGGGCACAGATTTAAGATGAGGGGCAGGAGATTTAGAGGGGATTTGAGGAAAATCTTTTTTACCCAGAGGTTACTGGCAATCTGGAACTCACTGTCTGGAAGAATGGTAGCAGCGAGAACCTTCACATTTAAGTAGCATTTAAATGAGCACTTGAAAGGCCACAGCATACAAGGCAATGGAAAACGCGATTAGAATAGATAGGTTCTTGATGGCTGGCACAGACATGAAGGGAAGCTTTTTATGCTGTATAATTCTATGAATATGGAACTAGGGGTTGCTCTTATATGACAGAGATGAGGAAAATTTTTTCCTCAGGTGGTTGTATGAGTTCGGAACTCTTTGCCTCAGAATGATGTGGGAGTGCGTCACTGAATATTTTTAAAGCAGAGGTAGACAGATTCTTGTTGGGTAAGGGAATCATAGGTGACCAGGGTTGATGGGGAATGTGGAACTCAACATATACAGATCAGCCATGATCTTATTGAATAGTGGAGCAGCCTTGAGGGGCCGAATGGCCTACTTCTGCTTCTATTTCATATGTTTGCATACAAGATAAAGATGTGCTTTCGCCACTGCCGAAGTCACGCAGGGCTGAAGTTAATCTTTGACAGTAGTGTGAAATGGACGATGATAAACCTGCCATCCATTTTACATTGCACCCCCTTTACTTTACCATCAACTTTCATAGAAAAGACCAGCCAGAATGTAAAAGAGGCAGCCAGTTCAATAGCACCTGCTTCCTGTCACTGTCAAAGATCAATTTCAAACCTCCAGTCACTGGTCCTGATCTCTATGTAATCATTCAACACAAAAAGGGGAAGATAGAAAAAACACTTTCAGAAAAGGTCATTGGGATGTGGAATGCATGGTCACAAACGATGATTGATGAAAAATTAAAGGCCGCATTAGTAAGTATAGATAATTACTGAAAGAATAAAAAGAACAGAAAAAAGTACAACACAGGAACAGGCCTCTTGGCTCTCGAAGCCTATGCTGATCATGATGCCCAAACTAAACTAGAAGCTTTCTGCCCTTACTCAGACCGTATCCCTCTATTTCCTCTCTGAGGACACACCCGACCAGATGCCTCTTAAATGTTGCTAATGTGCCTGCTTCCACCACCTCCTCTGGTAGTATGTTCCAGTCACCAACCACCAACCTTCCCCGCACATCACCCTTAAACTTTCCTCCTCTCACCTTGAACCTGTGCCCCGTTGTAACTGACACGTATAATGTAGAATGAACGGTCTGGAGAGAAAGCAGGGGTATGGAACAGGTCATCTCATGAAAGGCCAAAATTAAGGACATGGAAGAGGGAACAGATTAGTTAAAAATGTCTAGGTTCACTGATTAAATATAAATAAAGATAGCAGAGCCATAAATCTAGCTAACCAAAACAAGTGTTTTAAAGCTTCATAGTAATGATTCCATTACTGCGCAATGAGTTAGCAGAACTACTGGAACTAAAAACCTTTGGCCTACAGAATTCAAATTTCACAAATCAAAAACTAAAAAGCTTGGATTGTTGGCCTCTTAATGGAAATTCAAGAATTACAAACTCAAATCAAGGGACTAACAGTTTAAGCAGCTAAACAAATCCCTCTGCCAGCAAACAATTTGCTGTTGTTGATGAAATGCTCTCAAAAAACCTAACACCATCTTAACAGGGGTTGCAATGCACTGCAGGGCTTACAGTCAATTACATTCATTCTGCTCATTACTAAACCACAGAACTATTTTTCTCATCACGAGACTGAAAGCTCGTTTCCCAATGAGGCCAATTAATAACTAGCCACTATATACACTTCATCTTTTAAAATTGAGAGACTTGGAGAAGAACTGAACAGGCAAACATCCAAACTACACAGGGATTTTGATCCAGACTGGAAGTTGGTTATTATGATATCTCTATTTACAAATCATTTAGAAACATAATGGAGAAGATTTCCAATTACATACTCTGTGTTTTGAATCTTTCCCTCCAGAGGACATACTAAAAAACTGCATAATAAAAATTGATGGTCAGAAAATTACCATATAGATCATCCCTCGCAATAGAAAAATTACACTATATTTCACTACTAAACACTCAAGTATCAACAACTCATTAAAACTATACAACAATGGTTACTGTCTTACTTTGAATTCCAGCTGTCCTCTCTCCAATGCCCAACAAATACATACCTGAGTGTAAAAAGTAGTTGCCCCATTGTTCACACTTGTGGTAAGCCTCACATTGGGCAATCTCATTCTCGTGATGGGGAAAGGCCAGATCTATTCCACCCGAATGGATGTCCAGTTTATTTCCAAACACAGAGCTGGAAATGACACACAGTTAAGCTCGTCATTTGTTACAATGCAAAATGTAAAATTACTTGGTCAAAGCAGCACAGTGCAATAAATAAAGGATCTTAGACAAGCCTACAAGTTAGCAATATTGGTGGCTACCAGGGAGCTAACTAGCAATAAAAGAAAATAAAATACGTAATAATCAAAAATAGATGCGATGGTGACTCAGTCTGGCAACATCTTAATTTTAAAGTTCCCACCATTGTCTTCCATCGCCCACACCCCCTCACTATCTCTGTAATCTCTTAAGAGCCTGATAACGTTTCAAGATCTCAACACTCCTCCAATCCTAACATCTTGCACATCCATGATTTCTATCACTCCATCACTGACAGCCGTGCCTTCAGCTGCCTGGACCTTAAGCTCTGGAATTTTCTCCCTAAATCTCTCTGTATCTCTCTCTTCCTTTAAAATGCTTCTTAAAACGTAGTTCATTGACTGAGATTTATGTCACCTGTCCTAATGTTTCCTTATGTGGTCCCACGTCAACTCATAGCATCAGACAGTGCAGAAGAGGCTCTTCAGCCCATCGAGTCCACATTGACACGTTAGAAACATCTGGACTCCCACCTAATCCCATCTGCCAGCACTTGGTCCATAGCCCTGAATGTCACAGCGTGCCAAGTGGTCATCCAAATATTTTTTAAAGGATGTGAGGCATCCCACATCCACCACCCTCTCAGGCAGCACATTCCAGACTGTCACCACCCTCTGGGTAAAAAAGCTTTTCTTCATAATTCCCCTAAACCTCCTGCCTCTCACCTTGAACTTGTGTCCCCTTGTGACTGACCCTTCAACTAAGAGGAACAGCTGCTCCTAATCCACTCTCTCCATGTCTTTCATAATCGTTGTACACCTCCCCTCAGTCTTCTCTGCTCCAACAAAAACAACCCAAGCCTCTTCATAACTTAAATATTCCAACCCAGGCAGCATTCTGGTAAATCTCCTCTGCACCTCTCCAGTGCAATCACATCCTTCCAATAACGTGATGACCAGAACTGCACACAGTACTCCAGCTGTGGCGTCATCAAAGTTCTATACAACTCCAACATGACTTGCCCGCTTTTGTAATCTATGCATCGATTGATGAAGACAAGTGTCCCTTATGCCTTTTTCACCACCCTACTAACATGCCCTTCCATCTTCAGAGATCTATGGACAAACATGTCAAGGTCCATTTGTTCCACAGAACTTCTTAGTGCTCTGCCATTCATTGAATACTTTTTTGTCAAATTACTCCTTCAAAGTGTATCACCTCACACTTCCCAGGGATAAGTTCCATTTGCCTCTTATCTGCGCATTTGACCATTCCACTTATATGTTCTTGCAACCCAAGACACGCTGCCTCACTGTTAACCACCCGGCCAATCTTAGTGTCTTCCGCAAACTTGCTAATCCTACCCCCCACACAGTCATCAATGTCATTTATACAAATTCTAAATAATGAGGGGCCCAACACAGATCCCACTGGTACGCCAGTGGACACTGGCTTCCAGTCACTTAAGCAACCTTCCATCTCTTATAAGTGAGCCAATTTTGAATCCACTTTATCAAATCACCCTGTATCCTATGTGAATTTACCTTCTTTACAAGTCTTCCAAGTGGAAACTTGTCAAAGGCTTTGCTGAAATCCATATAAACTACATTGACTGCACTACCCTCATCTACACGCCTGGTCACCTCCTCAAAAAATCATTTTGGATCTCACTCCTTGGGATATTTTACTATATTAAAGGTGCTTTATAAATGCAAGTTCCTGTTGTTGAGTGACAGCATGCAAAAACACAAGTGCAGAAAGACAAAAAAAATACTGTGGTTATGGCCAGAAACCAACCCTATGGCACCAAAATTATTCTACTTCACACCTTTATTACCAGCACGATGACTCTCCATACAGGAATACATGATCAAAGAACTGTCAAAGAAAATGCTATTGTTATCAGATCAGCTGAACATTACAGTTAAACAGGTCCTCATTGCTGTGATTCTGCTTTCAGAACAGTGCAAGTCCCAGGTCAACTTCTGTCAAGTTACGTACAGTTCAACAAGAGATACAAGCCACAAACCTTGCAACGGTTGAACACTCAATGTGCCAACCAGGTCGGCCCTTACCCCAGGGGGACACCCAAGATGGCTCATGTGGTTTTGATGCTTTCCACAGAGCAAAGTCTCTGACATGCCTTTTATCACCAGCATCTAGCAATAAAGAATTAGCAAATCAAACATTTGAAATACTTTTGTGTTTTAACACATCAAAATATTATGGAGGGGGATTTCTCCCAAATAGTTTACTTATATCCAATCTCCACACACAGCTCCCCCCCCCCCCACCTCCCCAACCACCACCATTGAACTGAAACATTTATTTACTCTTTATTTTAAACATACCTGTTCGGCCATTTAACAATGTGTTATTTTGTCATTTTCTGAGATGATGAGGTAGCATGGGGACAGCACATTACCACAATTTAGGGACAATTGTCAAACTGACTGACACTGACCCTTACATTTCAGGGATTAAGGCATAGCTTCCAGCCCGAGACCCAGTCTGCCCACAGAAGCTCAGGCCATGATCTCTAGAAAAATGTTAATGGTAACAACCCAAACAGTGAAGTAGTTAATAAAACTGTAAATACATACTTGTTTCTCCAACGGGGTCAGCATACATCCCAACAAATTTCCCATACCGACTACCAATAGACTGGATGTCAAAATATACGTTTCCTGAAAAGTTTCAGAAAAAGCAAGTGTTTTGCTTAATAAATAAAAACCTATGTTCTGAAATCAACCAGGTTTGCAGAAGAATTTATTTGTAAGTCGTAAGATTAATACCTCATTTATACCAGGACTAAATGATACTAAACTGCATATAGTTGCTGAAATCATTGTGAATCACAGAATGATATAGCAGTTGTGGAAGCTATTTGGCCCATCATGTCTGTGCTAGCTCTTTGAAAGAGTTATCCTATTAGTTCCATGCCCCTTATTCTTTCCCATAACTCTGCAACTTTTTTCTTCCACTAGTATATGTCCAATTCCCTTCTAAGAGTTACAATTGAATATTCTGCCACTGACCCCGTAGCCAGCACATTCTGAACCATAACAATCACTGTATTAAAAAAATTCTAACTTCCCCCTGGTATTTTGCAAATTATTCTAAATCTACATCCTCCTATTACTAACAATCCCACCAATGGAAACAGTTTTTCCCCCTCTATTAAAACTTTCATTATTTACTTCTATTAAATTCCCCCCCCTCAAAAATGAAAGTTATTGTTTCTATCTACCACTATATTCGTTGGAACAAATTAAACTAACTTGGCTTCAAATTTCTGAGTAACAATTAAATTGTATTTATTTTCAAAACAAGCTACTCCCAAATAGTGAAATGGTCCTGGAATAAGTGCCCTCACCGCCCCACTTAAACCACACAGTCGCACCAACGCATCTGTTACGGTCTCTTGGAAACCAATAATATTTTAAAAACAAAGTTATGTCCATAATACCAACAGAAAGAAAACTGCAGGACAAGATTACACTTTTTACAACTTCTACTGTGACAAACCAATTTAGAATCAACTTAATTCAAAGAAGTAATTAAAAGCAAAGGATAGTTCAGATAAAAGGTAAATTTCATTTTAAATAGTTGATATAAGAAAGATATGCCTCATGTAGTTATCATGCTTCACATAATAAAGTACTTGCATTACTTCCTGCACAAATGTCTAGGGGATTTTCACAGTAACTTCATTACAGTGTGAATGTGAGCCTACTTGTGACTAATAAATAAACGTTACTTTTTACTTTAATGTCAGACCAGGAGAATTCTCATAGGCTTTCCAACTCGGTCTCCACCATGTAGAATCTCTCACTGCCCACTATATTAGTCACATCCACCTTAGCTGTATTCCATCCAAAGTCCCTGACACTGACAAGTCGTGCATCTCCAAACTCCCTATCATGACAGAGCTGATAGTGCAGAATCCCCAAAAGCTGCTTTCTCTGAACCCTATAAATGGTCCAGTGAGCTACTGGAACACGGAGTCAGTAGCCATGGGTCTTGCCCAATCCACAATCTTTTGCCCTTCCAGTTTTCAGCCCTCTGCTCTTTCTAACTGTATAACACACAGTAACACAATCTCTGCACTATTCTCAGAGGCTTGTTTCAATGCTGCTCACTCAGAAAATACTTCCATTCAAATAGGAGGGCATTTTGCTTCTTTCCTCTCATCCAAATTCTCAGTGTGAATTCTTCAAACAAAAAAAACGCTCCATTCAGAGAGAATTTTGTTTCCTTCCTCTTTACACAAATTCTCAGTGTGTTCTTAACTCCCAAACAGAAATCTCAGGCTAAAACCCAATCCCACTGAAATTAGCTTTCTTGTTTACTCTTTGCCTCTTAGCTGTTCATCCCCTCACCATCCCCCAAGTCACAGAGGCATTTCTTGGAACCTAATTATATTGCAATCAGAAAACCAATGAATCCTCTTTTCGAATACTCCCCATCCAACTAGGGACATTCAGGTTTTTCCCAGCACCTGGCTCATCATAGTCACATGCAAAATTTTATTTTAATAGACATCAAATATGGTTGCCTGTCAGTCTAAAAGGTGCAGGATTAATTTAAGGATGGACTGTGAGTTGACTAAAGTTATGTTTCCATGAACTAAAATGAACATTTTATCTGCACAAGGTTAAAAATTCCTTTTATTAATAAAAGCACAGCTGACACTCTCTGATGGGACTGCACAAACTCACCTGTGGAAGTAGAATAGGCATGACCATTGTGAATGATTTTTTCTATAAATGCCACAATCTGAGGAATGTTATCGGTCACTCGCATGTAAACTGTAGGTGGAAGGACCTACAGAAACAATAATGAAAACATGATTCAGGATTTGATGAACCCCAGTTCCTACTTTGACTCACAAATAAAACTATGATATTTTGGGAAGGGAAATAATTAGGCACCAAACGATCATTCAAACCCAAAATTAACTTTTTCACATATTTAAATAGCTTAATGCAGAGGCAGGTTCAGAAATATCTATGCAGTATAATTTCTATGACTTTCTGCAATAAATTACTGCCCTCTCTTGTGTTCTGTCTGCATAACAGAAGTACAGGGTATGTAATTAAATATTACAGGTACTCAAGCTGAAAACAACTCCAAAATAGACCAGATTACATCAAATCTACAATTTTGAAAACCTTTACAATCATCTATGACAAGAGACCTTCTAACAAGTCCAACAAGCTTTCTTTAAAAACAAAAAGTAATTGTTGAACTCAGTGGGATAGATATTGACTTTCTGCAATAGTATAAGCTAGGTGACAGCAAATTGGCAATGGAAATAAAAACAGGAGAGGTATAAAACAGGGTTGCCATCACAGAGTCATAATCATCCTGCTTTATGGAGGACATGAGGCTTGTGTTCTCAGTATTACATTCGATGACAGAACCACTGCCCACCAATACACAGGATAGAGTATCTGAGCTTTCGGAAGGCTCAAAATAGATGAAGATCATCAGGATGGCAGAATGATATTACCCTTCCTATAAATACATGGATAGGAAATTTCTATTCTCCCAAAATATGAGGTCTTCATAACGTCCAAATAACAATGTATGGAAGAGTGTGAAGTGATATATTTTGGTAGGAAAAGCAGGGAGAAACGATATAAACAAAAGTATATGATGCTAATTGGGTACAGGAACAGAGACACCCTGGGGAATATCTGCATAAATTGTTGAGGTAACAGGGCACTTTGAGAAAGTGGATCCTGGGCTTTATAAATAGAGGCAAGAGCACAAAAGCAAGAGAGTTATGATGAATCTTTATGAAACATTGGTTCAGATATAATCCAACAATTAAAGTAGAACCTTAGAATCTCTACAGTGCAGAAAGAAACCATTCAGCCCATCAAATGTGCTCTGACAACAATCCTACCTATCCCCATAAGCCAACATATTTACCCTGCTAATCCCGCTAACCTACGCATTCCAAGACACTAACGGGAAATTCAGCATGGCCAATGCACCTAAGCTGCACACCTTTTGAACTGTAGCAGGAAACTGGAACACCCAGAGGAAACCCACGCAGACACAAGGAGAACATGCAAATTCCACACACACATTGACCCAAGCCGAGAATCGAACCTGGGTCCCTAGTACTATGAGGCAGCAGTGCTAACCACTGTGCCACTGCATCACGTTTTAGGAAGGATGGGAAGGCATTGGAGAGGATTCAGAAATGCTTCACAAGAATGGTTCCAGGGAGGAGGGTTAGTTATGAGGATAGGTTGCCAAAACTGAGGATGTTCTCCTTAGTGCAGAGAAAGTTGAGGAGAGATTTGATTGAAAATTCAAAGTCACAAGAGACTAAGCAGATTAACTGGGGAGAAACGGTTTCCACTGGTGATGAGGTGGAGAATCAGAGGACACAGGTTTAACGTATTCTGCAAAAGAACCAATGGCAAATGAGGAATTTTTCTTTCTGTGCAGGAAGCGGTTAGTATCTGAAATGCGCGAAGAGCGAGACAGAGACAGATGAAAATCAGGGTTTTGACAGGGAATTGGATAATTATCTGAAGAGAAAACATCTGCAGAATTATTGGAAAGAGGTGGGAGACTGGCCTTGCTGAGCTGCTGTGACAGGGAACCAAAATGGACACCACAAGTTGAAAAGCTATTCCTTTGTCCTTTGATGATTCTTTAATTCTACGACTTGAAAAAAGCACTGTAAAAGTTCAGTTGCTATAGGCATCTATGGCTACTTCCCTCACTCATTTCTGTGGATAGCACTTTTCGGCACTTACGTTTGATTTTGAAATTTTCTAGCATAGGTGGCCTAAAACCTATCCCATGAAAGCACTTGATTCTGCTTAGTTTGAACCCCACAGCTGTCAGGAAAAGCAGCAAATGACATTGAAAGTGAGCTCTTGGAGGGGCAGTACCAAGAGTACTGCATTTTCAGAACAAAAAACAAAGAACAAAGAAAATTACAGCACAGGAGCAGGACCTTTGGCCCTCCAAGCCTGCACCGGCCATGCTACCCGATTTAATTAAACCCCCTACCCCTCCGGGAACCATATCCCTCTATTCCCATCCTGTTCATGTATTTGTCAAGACGCCCCTTAAAAGTCATTACCGTATCGGCTTCACCACCTCCCCCAGCAACAAGTTCCAGGCACCCACTACTCTGTGTAAAAAATTTGCCTCGTACATCCCCTTTAAACCTTGCCCCTCGCACCTTAAACCTATGCCCCCTAGTAATTGACTCTTCCACCCTGGGAAAAAGCTTCTGACTATCCACTCTGTCCATGCCTCTCATAATCTTGTAGACTTCTATTAGGTCTCCCCTCAACCTCCGTTGCTCCAGTGAGAACCAGACCAAGTTTTTCCCAATCTCTCCTCATAACTTATGCCTTCCATACAGGCAACATCCTGGTAAATCTTTTCTGTGCCCTCTCCAAAGCCCCCACATCCTTCTGGTAGTGTGGTGACCAGAATTGAACACTGTATTCCAAAGGCAGCCTAAGTAAGGTTCTATAAAGCTGCAACATGACTTGCCCATTTTTAAACTCAATACCCTGGCCAATGAAGGCAAACATGCAAAGAAGGCAAGGAAGTGCTGTACTGAGGCCTCGTGCCCCCTCATGTGAGTTTTAAAGATCCCACAAAAGATTTCAAAAAAGAGCAAAGAAGTCCCTTATCCTATTGTGGCCAATCTTTATGCTTCAGAATATCTGATCATTGGATACAAAACTGGCTCAGTCAAAGAAGGCAGAGGGTAGCAGTGGAAGGATGCGTTTCTGAATGGAGGGCTGTGACAAGTGGTGTTCCTCAGGGATCAGTGCTCGGACCTTTGTTGTTTGTAATATATATATATGATTTGGAGGAAAATGTAACTGGATTGATTAGTAAGGTTGGTGGATTTGCGGATAGCGATGAGGACCATCAGAGGATACAGCAGGGTGTAGAGCAGTTAGAGACTTGGGCAGAGAGATAGCAGATGGAGTTTAATCCAGACAAATGTAAGGTAATGCATTTTGGAAGGTCTAATACAGATAGGAAATATGCAGTAAATGGCAAAACCCTTAAGAGTATTGATAGGCAAAGGGATCTGGGTGTACAGGTATACAGGCCACTGAAAGTGGCAATGCAGGTGGAGAAGGTAGTCAAGAAGGCATACAGCATGTTTGCCTTCATCAGCCAGAGTATTGAGTTTAAAAATTGACAAGTCATGTTGCAGCTTTATAGCACCTTAGTTAGGCCGCACTTGGAATATAGTGTTCAATTCTGGTCACCACACTACCAGAAGGATGTGGAGGCTTTGGAGAGGGAACAAAAAGATTTACCAGAATGTTGCCTGGTATGGAGAGCATTAGTTATGAGGAGACGTTGGAGAAACTTGGTTTGTTCTCACTGGAGCGACGGAGGTTGAGGGGAGACCTGATAGAAGTCTACAAGATTATGACAGGCATGGACAGAGTGGATAGTCAGAAGCTTTTTCCCAGGGTGGAAGAGCCAATTACTAGGGGGCACAGGTTTAAGGTGCGAGGGGCAGGGATTAAAGGAGATATACGAGGCAGGTTTTTTACAGAGAGTGGGTGCCTGGAATTCGTTGCTGGGGGAGGTAGTGGAAAGGGATACGGTAATGACTTTTAAGGGGCATCTTGACAAGTACATGATTAGGATGGGAATAGACGGATATGGTCCCTAGAAGGGTAGGGGATTTTAGTTGGGCAGCATGGTTGGTGCAGGCTTGTAGGGCCAAAGGACCTGTTCCTGTCCTGTAATTTTCTTTGTTCTTTTTTTTTCATTATCCCACTGCTGTGTCTGGGAGCTTGCTGTGCACAAACTGGCTGCCATATTTTCTACATTACATCAGTTTAAAATTGCTTCGTTGGCTGCAAAGGCTCTGGGACATCCTGAGGTTGTGAAAGGTGTTTCAGAAATGAAAATTAATTCTTTCTTTAAACCTAACACTTCTAATGATTCACAGCACAAATCTTTCCTTTATCGCTAACTCCTATCTGAGTCAAAGCTTGGGTTCATTCCCTCCCTTTTCAGTCAATATGCCAGCTGTTAAACTTTTATAAGGCTGGAGGCCAACTGAAAATTTCAAGACTGGGATTGTTAGATTTCTGATAGGTAAGAGTGTTGAGACTTATAATAACAAGGCAGGCAGCTGGAGTTAAGATTCAGATCAATCATCCTTGTCAGGGATACAGCAAACACTCTAGGCCCTGACAGTACTCTGGCAATAGTACTGAAGACCTGTGCTCCAAAACTTGCTGTGCCCTAGCCAAGCTGTTCCAATGCAGCTACAACTGGCATCTATCCAGCAATGTGGAAAATTGCCCAGGTATATCCTGTACAAACAAAACAGGATAAATCCAACCCTGCCAATTACCCCTCCCCATCAGTCTACTCTCAATCATCAGTGGAATGATGGAGCCATTAACAGAGCTATCAAGTGGCATCTGCTTAGCAATAACCTGCTCAGTGACACCCAGTTTGGGTTCTGCCAGGGTCATTCAGCTCCTGGCCACATTACAGCCTTAGTACAAACATGGACAAAAAGAGCTGAATTCCAGCGGTGAGGTGAGAGTGACTGCCATTGACATCAAGGCAGCATTTTTCTGAGTGGCATCAAGGAGCCCCAGCAAAACTGGAGTCAATGGAATCAGGGTGAACTCTCTCCACGGGTTGGAGTCATACCTGGCACAAAGAAAGATGGTTGTGATTGTTGTAGATCAATCATCTCAGTTCCAAGACATCACTGCAGGAGTCCCTCAGGGGAATGTCCTTGACCCAACCATCTTCAGCTGCTTCATTCAGCAATGAGCTTCCTTCCGTCATAAGGTCAGAAGTGAGGATGTTCACTGATGAGTGCACCACGTTCAGCACCATTCGCGACTCCTCAGATACTGAAGCAGCAAGATCTGAACAATATTCAGGTTTGGACTGACAAATGGCAATTAACAATTGTGCCACACAAGGGCCAGGCAATGACCATTTCCAGCAAGAGAGAGAATCTAAATATCGTCCCTTGACATTGAATGGCATTACCACTGCTGAATCCCCCACTATCAACAACCTGGGGAATACCAGTGACCAGAAACTGATCTGGAACAGGCATGTAAATACTGTGGTTACAAGAGCAGATCAGAAGCTAGGAATACTGCGAAAAGTAACTCACCTCCTGACTCTCCGAAGCCTGACCAGCATCTACAAGGCACAGGTCAGGAATGTGATGGAAAACTCTCCACTAGATGAATGCAGCTTAAACAACACTCAAGACATGTGACACCATTAGGACAAAGCAACCCGCCTGATTAGCATCCCATCCACAAACAGTCACTCCTTCCACTGGTTGCAGCAGAACATCAAATCTACAAGATGCACTGCAAGAACTCACCAAGACTCCTCATTCAGCACCTTCCAAACACACAGACCACCACCATACAGAGGGTCAAGGGTAACATATACCTGGGAACACAACCACCTGGAAATTCCCCTCTAAACCATCCACCATTCTGACTTGGAAATATACCACTCTTCCTTCACTGTCACTGGGTCAAGATACTAAAATTCCCTCCCTAACATCACAGCAGATGTATCTACACCCCACAGATGGTAGTGGTTCAAGAAGGCAGCTCAGCACTTTCTTCTCAAGGGCAATCAGGGGTGGGCAATAAAACTGGCCCACATCCCAAATAACAGGAGAGGCTTGAGGGCCCGAATGGCCTGTGATATATTATTCTATGTATCCTGCTCTTGTTGGCAATCACCTTCTCTCAATTCATCTCCTCCAGTGCCAGAATGCAATTACCATAGCTGAGTTGTTGTATTTGTTACAATACAATCACAGTGGAGTCGTTGAGGTTTACAGCATGGAAACAGGCCCTTCAGCCCAACCTGTCCATGACACCCATTTTTTTAAACCCCTAAGCTAATTCCAATTGCCCATGTTTGGCCCATAACCCTCTATACCCATTGTATCCATGTGACTATCAAAATGCTTTTTAAAAGACAAAATTGAACCCACCTCTATTACCACCTCTGGCAGCTTGTTTCACACACTCACCACCCTCTGTGTGAAAAAATTGCCCACTCTGAACATTTCCATATCTCTCCCCTCTCACCTTAAACCAATGCCCTCTAGTTTTAGGCTCCCTACCTTTGGGAAAGGACATTGACTATCTAGCTGATATGTGCCCCTCATTATTTTATAGACCTCGATAAGATCACCCCTCAGCCTCCTACACTCCAGAGAAAAAAGTCCCAGCCTATCCAATCACTCCTTATAACTCAAATCCATCAAGTCCCAGTAGCATCCTAGTAAATCTTTTTTGCACTTTTTCTAGTTTAATAATGTCCTTTCTATAACAGGGTGACCAAAATTGCACACAGTATTCCAAGTGTGGCCTTACCAATGTCTTGTACAACTTCAAAAAGACATTCCAACGCCTGTATTCAATGTTTTGATCGATGAAACGAAGCATGCCGAATGCCTTCTTCACCACTCTTTGCACCTGTGACTCCACTTTCAAGGAACTATGAACCCGTACCCCTAGATCTCTTTATTCTGTAACTCTCCCCAATGGTCAACCATTAACTGAGTAAATCTTGCCCTGGTTCAATCTACCAAAAATGCACCACCTCGATTTGTCTAAATTAAACTCCATCTGCCATTCGTCAGCCCATTTTTACCAAAATGATTGGTAAATCATTTCAATGTGACTACTCCACTAACCAAAAAAACTTTGTAACCCAATTGTAAATTTTAATCATGCAACATATCATTGAATTCTACAGCACAGAAGCAGGCAATTCAACCCACTCTTTGAAAGAGCTCTCCCAATCTCCTGTCCTTTTCCATAGTCCTGCAATTTTCCGTCAACTTTATCCAATTCCCATTTTGAAAGCTACCACTGAGCCTGCTTCCTGTCCTTTCAGACAACATCTTCCAGATCACAACAACTCGCCGTGTAAAAGAATTCTCCCCATCTCCTCTCGGATTCCTCACCAATGATCCAAAACGGATGCCCACCAATGGTTACCCACCCTTCTCCCAGTGGAAAGGAATGCTCCTTACTTACACTCTACTAGGTTAGATGCATTGACTTGAACAGGCACCAGAATGTGGCAACAAGGGGATTTTCACAGTAACTTCATTGCAGTGTAAGTCTTATTTGTGACTAATAAAACATTAAAAAACTTTAGCAAAACCATTCATGATTTTAACACCTCTATTAAATATGCCCTCTTTCTTCACTGCTCTAAAGAGCTTCTCCAGTCTCGCCACATAACTAAAGCTGAATTAAAAATAGTTATGAGTGGTTTGAAGTTATACAAACATATCTTCCTCATTATAACTGCAAGGAAATATTAATTGTACCTTTAAGCTTGTCATATCTTGCTTGAAATCTTCTTCATACATACGAGAAAGCATTGTAGTCGAAATATTATACTGAAACCCAGAAAATAATAGTTATCAAATACCAGTTTTTTGGTTTTGAATTAAATGCTTGCTGATGGACGATCATGTAATTTACCTCAGTGGCTCTTTGAATTATTTTATCATCAATATCTGTGATAACCATCACCATAATGACATCAATGCCAAAGATCTTGGTCAGTATTCTTCTTAGGATGTCAAATCTAACATAGGAACTAGAATAAAAAAAAGGAGTGAATGAAAAAGCAGTTGGTAATATTTTCAATTTAAGGTGTGTGTGCAGTATGTATGGGGTCAATTGTTTCTGGGTACAGGGTTGCACCCTGGCTCTGAGTCTGGGTACCAGTGTAGGATCTTGCTCAACAATTTATTTATCCCACAACCAAAACAGATTATCTGGGCATTGGCGCATCGCTGCTTGTGTGATCTTGTTGTCCACAAATCAGCTGGCATGCTTCCCTACAGTACAACAGTAAGGAAGCTTCAAACATACACAATTGGCTGGAGGTGTTTTGAGTTGTGAAAAGTGTTACATAAATGAAAGCCCTTTCATAAATATCACAACTGGCTCAAATCCAGTAGCCACTTAAAGGATAACATATCTTAATACCCCTTTGTGTAAAAAAAATCCAACTAACCTTCTCCTTTATTTTTCCAGTACTGTTTCTACATTTCACAGAATTGTTACAGTGTAGGAGGCCATTCAGCCCATTGTGTCGGCACCAGCTCTCCAAAGGAGCATTATTGCTTACCTCCATTCCCATCTCTCTTCTAGTACTCCTGCATATTGTTTCTATTCAAATAATCTTCTAATGCCCTCTTGAATGCCTTAATTGAGCCAGCCTCCACCACACTTCCAGACAGTGCATTCCAGAGCCCAGCCACTCATCGTATGAAAATGTTTTTTCCTCACATCACATTTGCTTCTTTTGCAAATCATTTTAAATTGTGCCCTCTCGTTCTCCATCCTTTTACAAGCAGGAACGGTTTCTCCCTGTTTACTCTGTCCAACCCTCTCATGATTTTGAACATCTCTATCAAATCTCCCCTTAGCCTTCTTCTCTCCAAGGAGAACAGTCCCAAACTTTCTAATCTATCCTCATCACTAAAATTTCTCACTGCTGTAATCATTGTTGTAAACCTTCTCTGCATTCTCTCCAATATGTTCCCATCCTTTAGTGTGGCTCCAAGAACTGTCCACAATATTCAACTGAGGCTCCTATTCCTAACTAGTGTCTAGTATAAATTCAGCATAACCTCCTTAATCTTGTGAATTCCCTATCCCGATACTAATACTTGAAGATGCTTGAATTATAATCAACATCCAAAACAAAGGTAAGTATGAATTCCCTTGAAGTGTTCTGATCAGAATTCCAGTACTTCCAAAGTGTTTTAAAGAAGACTGGAATAAGTCAAGCCAAGTTTTTATTATAGATATCATGGTCCAATTGGTGAAGACCACAGGCTCCAATTCCAAGATTGTGTACATATCTTTAATAAGAAGAATGCTACAGAGTGCAGCTGAGAATGTACAAATGTAATGGCATTTTATGTTCCAAACAGGACAAATCCCTGTCAAAGACAAAGAATCTGAAAACTAAGAGTATATTTGGACAAATTTAGAATTGAAGAGAGTGACAGAGTTAGCATGCTGCCTCATAGCACCAAGGTTCGATTCTGGTCTTGGGTCGCTATTGTGTGGCGTTTGCACGTTCTCCCTGTGTCTGCATGGGCTTCCTTTGGATGCACTGGTTTCCTCCTACAGTCCAAAGATGTACAGGTAGGCCATGCTAAATTGCCCTTCAGTATCTGGAGATGTGTTGGTTAGGTGGGTTAGCCTTGGGAGCATGGGGATAGGGCAAAGAGTGGGACAGTTCACTCAAATTTTGGCACCAGTCCACAGATGTTGTGAAGCAAAGGATGCCACATGGTTGGCTGGGATTGCCAGACTCTTATCCAGATTCCATCTAAATGTTTCAGGGTTATGACTACACAGATTGCACAGGGAGCAGGCCTGGTCAGGGCAATGGGCACACACAAAGCAGGCCTGGTCAGGGCAATGGGCACACACAAAGCAGGCCTGGTCAGGGCAATGGGCACACACAAAGCAGGGCCGGTCAGGGCAGTGGACACACACGGAGCAGGGACGGTCAGGGCAGCCGACACACACAAAGCAGGGACGGTCAGGTCTGCGGACACACACAAAGCAGGGACGGTCAGGGCAGCCGACACACACGGAGCAGGGACGGTCAGGGCAGCCGACACACACGGAGCAGGGACGGTCAGGGCAGCGGACACACACGGAGCAGGGACGGTCAGGTCTGCGGACACACACGGAGCAGGGACGGTCAGGGCAGCCGACACACACGGAGCAGGGACGGTCAGGGCAGCCGACACACACGGAGCAGGGACGGTCAGGTCTGCGGACACACACGGAGCAGGGACGGTCAGGTCTGCGGACACACACGGAGCAGGGACGGTCAGGTCTGCGGACACACACGGAGCAGGGACGGTCAGGTCTGCGGACACACACGGAGCAGGGACGGTCAGGGCAGTGGACACACACGGAGCAGGGACGGTCAGGGCAGTGGACACACACGGAGCAGGGACGGTCAGGGCAGTGGACACACACGGAGCAGGGACGGTCAGGGCAGCGGACACACACGGAGCAGGGACGGTCAGGTCTGCGGACACACACGGAGCAGGGACGGTCAGGTCTGCGGACACACACGGAGCAGGGACGGTCAGGGCAGCCGACACACACGGAGCAGGGACGGTCAGGTCTGCGGACACACACGCAGCAGGGATGGTCAGGGCAGCGGACACACACGCAGCAGAGATGGTCAGGTCTGCGGACACACACGGAGCAGGGATGGTCAGGGCAGTGGACACACATGGAGCAGGGATGGTCAGGGCAGCGGACACACACGGAGGAGGGACGGTCAGGTCTGCGGACACACACGGAGGAGGGATGGTCAGGTCTGCGGACACACACAGAGCAGGGATGGTCAGGGCAGTGGACACACATGGAGCAGGGATGGTCAGGGCAGCGGACACACACGGAGGAGGGATGGTCAGGTCTGCGGACACACACGGAGGAGGGATGGTCAGGTCTGTGGACACACACAGAGCAGGGATGGTCAGGGCAGTGGACACACATGGAGGAGGGATGGTCAGGTCTGCGGACACACACAGAGCAGGGATGGTCAGGGCAGTGGACACACATGGAGCAGGGATGGTCAGGGCAGCGGACACACACGGAGGAGGGATGGTCAGGGCAGCGGACACACACGGAGGAGGGATGGTCAGGTCTGCGGACACACACAGAGCAGGGATGGTCAGGGCAGTGGACACACATGGAGCAGGGATGGTCAGGGCAGCGGACACACACGGAGGAGGGACGGTCAGGTCTGCGGACACACACGGAGGAGGGATGGTCAGGTCTGTGGACACACACGGAGCAGGGATGATCAGGGCAGCGGTAACAACTACACAACTAGCACGGCTGACTGTGAGAAAGAGGACTAAAAATTAAATGTTCGAAAACCCCAAGTAATTTATTAAAATTTAAATTTGAGAATGAATTGCAACAATCCAGCAGATGGAGCTCTAGAGAAGCCGCAAGGCTGTGGGACAAAGTACCGATCACAATGCCACAACTGGATTGCACAAGGAATTGCAAATAGCGTAGATATCTGAATATAGGATGCTCTGTAAAGAAACGTTTTTGACAGGATGCATGGCCAATGTCAGAATTTTTATTAAAAAGTGACTCCATTGTGACTGTATGTTTATACAGTAGTTTGTGTAACTACTGTAGGAGTGAGGGCTACATTCCAAGGCCCATTCCCAACCTATACTGCAGCAAAGTGTGCCAGCACCAGCTTGTACCGTGAGGAAAACAGGGTCTGGTGCACTCCAGTGACATCCCTGTCGCTGCACCCCAGTTAAAGCTAAGAACCTGAGGGGAGGCAATGGGAGAAGGCAATTTGTGTTTCTCTCAGCCTCTCTCTCATACCCTCCTGTCCTGCTCTGCTCCTTACTCGGCTTTCCCTCTGCTTTATTCCTTCCACATCCTCTCCTGGATTCAGATATCCTCCATGCTCTAATCCCGATGATCTGTACACCACGCTAACCCAGATTCTTGTGTACAACATCACTAAAGAGCCACTGGTGTGGATTAAAGATCTTGTGCCTTGTATTCACTTCTTACTTTTTAAATTTATATTTGGTTGCACCTGGTATTCGCACGCACCAACCTTTGACAATTTTCAGCAGTTTCCCCACACACCCCCTCCATTACAGGAACTTCTTATTGGTCTATTCGATCTCAATATAATTTCTTTTTTGAATGGATAGATTTGAGAAAGGAGATAGGGAGAAGCTGTTACCAATGGCAGGAGGGTTGGGAAGCTGAGGATACAGATTTTGACCCCTGATGTGAGGAAAACCATTTTTACAGAGCAAATAGTTAGAATCAGGGCTGCCACGTCCGAGAGTGTGTGGAGGAGGCAGATTCAATCATGGATATTAGAATGGAACTGGATAAGCGATTGGCAGGGAAATGGCAAAAAGTCAGAAGAGTGGAAGGAGCTGAGTAGCTCTTGCAGAGGAGCAGCAAAGACACACAAGGCCAAATGGCTTCTTTCTCTATTGCCCAATTCTGGGATTCTTTTAACCTTCGTCTGAAGGAGCAAAAAGCACTTTTATTACATTAAGTCTGGAAAGAAAGCAGAGTCAGCTTTGAATTACGCAACTTAATGAATTGATTTACCGGTTATTTCTACTGCTTCAAGGTAGCCAAACTGAATGCAGAAAAAAACTGCTTCTGTTTTATTAATAAGTTAGTTTTGGGGAAACCAGGTTACCAAAAATAACAGTAGTTGCCTTGGATTTCATACTGGGGGAAATCCAACTGGCTAAACAGTTGCTGTTTATCAATTGAAAATGTTGAAGGAAGCTGGTACACCAAATGGCAATGCATATAACTAATAAATCTGTGTCAATTGTGCTTTGACAATCTGAACCAAGGGGCCATAGATTCAAATCACTCATCCATAAACACACCATTTATACTAACACTCCCAGTGCATTACTGAAGAAAGGCTTCACTATCATTGGAGCAATACAAACGCAATAGAGTGCCGCACTGTCAGAGGGTCAGCACTGAGGGAATGCCGCACTGTCAGAGGGTCAGTGCTGAGGGAGTGCCGCACTGTCAGAGGGTCAGTGCTGAAGGAGTGCCGCACTGTCAGAGGGTCAGTGCTGAGGGAGTGCCGCACTGTCAGAGGGTCAGTGCTGAGGGAGTGCCGCACTGTCAGAGGGTCAGTGCTGAGGGAGTGCCGCACTGTCAGAGGGTCAGTGCTGAGGGAGTGCCGCACTGTCAGAGGGTCAGTGCTGAGGGAGTGCCGCACTGTCAGAGGGTCAGTGCTGAGGGAGTGCCGCACTGTCAGAGGGTCAGTGCTGAGGGAGTGCCGCACTGTCAGAGGGTCAGTGCTGAGGGAGTGCCGCACTGTCAGAGGGTCAGTGCTGAGGGAGTGCCGCACTGTCAGAGGGTCAGTGCTGAGGGAGTGCCGCACTGTCAGAGGGTCAGTGCTGAGGGAGTGCCGCACTGTCAGAGGGTCAGTGCTGAGGGAGTGCCGCACTGTCAGAGGGTCAGTGCTGAGGGAGTGCCGCACTGTCAGAGGGTCAGTGCTGAGGGAGTGCCGCACTGTCAGAGGGTCAGTGCTGAGGGAGTGCCGCACTGTCAGAGGGTCAGTGCTGAAGGAGTGCCGCACTGTCAGAGGGTCAGTGCTGAGGGAGTGCCGCACTGTCAGAGGGTCAGTGCTGAGGGAGTGCCGCACTGTCAGAGGGTCAGTGCTGAGGGAGTGCCGCACTGTCAGAGGGTCAGTGCTGAGGGAGTGCCGCACTGTCAGAGGGTCAGTGCTGAGGGAGCGCCGCGCTGTGGGAGGGTCGGTGCCGAGGGAGTGCCGCACCGTCAGGGGGTCAGTGCTGAGGGAGTGCCGCACAGTCAGAGGGTCAATGCTGAGGCAGTGCTGCACTGTTGCAGGTGTGTCATTTGGATGGGACACTAAATTAAGGCCTCATCAATGTGGTCATGTGGATGTTAAAAATTCCACCACATTTTTTTGAACTAGAACAGACTCATGGCAAATGCTACCTATGCACTGACAGTTTATTTACATGACATCGTGTCCACTGATTCTGGATATAAACCTCCCACTCCCATCAATTCATCACGTAGACTTGTATCAACACATAAAACCTTCCTGCCATGCTAGACTAACCCTCTATTGGCTGGTAGATGGTTCTGGAAGGGGCATTCACACAAACAGGCAGTCAGATTAATGATCTCCCTGTGATTCCTTCCGCTATTGCACACTGTTACTGTGGAAGGAATGCAAAGATACAAAAATATAACAACCAGATATCTGCCACAGCCACTGTCATTTAATGCAGAGTTTTTCAAAGTGGGGATCGTGACCCATATGTTGGTCACAGGGATGCTGAAAATGGGTCGCCAGGCATCCTAACATAGACCATAGAACAGTACAGGTCATTCGGCCCTCAATGTTGTGCCGAGCTACGTCCAAACCCAAGATCAAACTATCCCACTCCCTATCATTACGTTGTGCTCCATTTGCCTATCCAATAACCGTTCGAAAGTTCCTAACGTGTCCGACCCCACTATCACAGCAGCACTGTATTCTACACTCCAACCACTCTCTGAGTAAAGAGTCTACCTCGGACATCCCTCCTATATCTCTCATCATGAACCTTATAGTTAGGCCCCCTAGTAACAGCTACATCCACCCGAGGAAATAGTCTCTGCACGTCCACTCTATCTATTCCCCTCATCATCTTATAAACCTCTATTAAGTCACCTCTCATCCTCCTCCGCTCTAAAGAGAAAAGCCCCAGCTCCCTCAACCTTTCCTCATAAGACCTACCCTCCAAACCAGGCAGCATCCTGGTAAACCTCCTCCGCACTCTCTCCTATGCTTCCACATCCTTCTTATACTGAGGTGACCAGAACTGAACACAATATTCCAAATGTGGTCTCACCAAGGTCCCGTATAGTTGCAGCATAACCCCACAGCTCTTAAACTCAAACTCCCTGTTAATAAACGCTAACACACTATAAGCTTTCACGGCTCTACTCACTTGAGTGGCAACCTTCACAGGTCTGTGGATATGAACCCCAAGATCACTCTGTTCCTCCATATTCCTCAGAACCCTGCCATTGACCCTGTAATCCACATTCAAGTTGGTCCTACCAAAATGAATCCTGTTTTAAAGAAATGGGATGTTGTGGTTCTTTTCAAAGCATTGTGAGATGTTCCTTGATCCTGTTCAAAAGAAAAGCGGGATGTTCTGTCTCTCGCGCGCATTTTGTAGAAGGCAGTATGACAATGAGGATCTCTCGACTCAAGACGATGACATGAAGGGCTTCATAGCCAGAAGGAGGAGGAAAAGCTCAGTATTGCCTGATACAATTCAAGTTCTGCACACTTTATGAAAGGAAAGGTAAGGCAGTGTATTTTTAAATGTGCAGTAAATCCCATTTCGACTGTAACTGTAGAAGCAGTACTGCAGCTTGCCTGGTCAGGGGGTTGAGCGGGGTGGCCATTTTGTAAAACTGTGTCACGGGATATTTAGATTTATTTTATACCAATTTTCTGCTAAGGCCACTATTAATTCCAGACTGCTATCGGCTTATTTATTAATTTCAATTCTATTTCCCACTTCAATTTAATCAAATTCTTGCAAAAAGGGCTACAGAAACAAAGGCGTACTATTTACAAACATACATGATATTTACTCTCTGCTGTTACTACTTGCAGCCACTCCTACCAGGAAGTCTGCTGTCTTGGTACATCACACTCATCTATCTTTCTCCATCCTCACACACTCACTGTAGCTTGTCTGCAACACTTGGTGACATATGTCACCCAACTGTAGCTGGGGCCAGCCCACTTTCTGCTGCCCCCATATTTTTCCCTAGAAGAGATCTCTGTAGCTTCTCAGCTTTGATCAAAATACATCCTTTTCTGGATGTCAGGAATAGATAATCACAAAATTGATTGTGTGTGAATAGGCTAACGTCAGTGAATTTAGAATATTGTGCACAATTCTGTTTGCCACACTACCAGAAGGATGTGGATGCATTAGAGAGAGTACAGAAGAGGTTTATCAGGATGTTGTCTGGTCTGGAGGGTATTAGCTATGAGGAGAGTTTGGAGAAACTCATTTTGTTCTCACTGGAACGACGGAGGCTGAAGAGTGACTTGATAGAGGTCTACAGCAAATTTGCTGATGACACCAAGATGGCTGGATTGGCGGGCAGTGAGGAGTAGTGTCTGGCAATACAACGGGATATTGATAGGCTGGTTGATTGGGCAGATACGTGGCAAATGGAGTTTAATCTGGATAAACGTGAGGTGATGCATTTTGGCCGGAATAATGTAGGGGGGAGTTATATGACAAAGGGTAAGCCCGTAAGGAGTACAGAATCGCAGCGAGACCTGGGGGTGCAAGTGCACAAGTCTTTGAAGGTGGCAGTGCAAGTGGAGTGTGTGCTGAAGAAAGCCTATGGTATGTTAGCCTTTATAGGAAGGGGTATAGAATATAAGAGCTGGAGTCTAATGTTGCAGTTGTACAGAACGTTGGTTAGGCCACATTTAGAGTACCGTGTCCAGTTCTGGTCGCCTTACTACTGGAAGGACATGGAGACTCTGGAGAGAGCGCAGAGGAGGTTTACCAGGATGTTGCCTGGTATGGAAGGACTGGGGTATGAGGAAAGATTGAAGAAATTGGGGCTCTTTTCCCTTGAAAGACGGCGACTGAGGGGGGATCTAATACAGGTATATAAGATTATGAAGGGTATGGATAGAGTAAACAGAGGTAAGCTATTTCCTATGATACAGACACATAGGACAAGGGTCCTTGGACTTAAGGTGAGGGGGGAGAGGTATAACACAGATATTAGAGGGAGGTTTTTCACACAGAGGGTAGTGGGGGGTATGGAATGCTCTGCCAAGTAAGGTGGTGGAGGCAAACACGCTAGAGCCATTTAAGAGTAACTTAGACAGGCACATGAGTGGGTTGGAGATGGGTGGATATAGGAGATTGTTTTAAATAAGGGTCATTAGCGTTGGAGTGTCCCTGGTAAGTTAAATGGATGTGGTACAATAATAATGTTTTTTTTTTCTTTTCATTCACAGGTTTTAAGTCGGTCCGCCTTGTGTCCAACGAGGGGCATACACGCGATGGGTCATACTTGGGCTGCTCTTGGTTGTTCGAGATTGGCCTAGTGCTTCATGTCGTTAGTGTGTGCCTAAACTGGACCAGATACTGGGCAAGACGACAGCTCAGTGACTATCACTGATTGCTGTGCAGACACATGGATTTGGGCCGGTGTCTGTGGGAGTTTGCGCATTCTCCCCGTGCTTGCGTGGGTTTTCTCCGGGTGCTCCAGTTTCTTCCCACACCCCAAAGATGTGCTGTTAGGCTGATTGGCAGGAATAAATTGTCCCTAAATTAGTTTCCCTCAATGTGGATGGCCATAAAACATTAGACAAGGGTCATGGGTGGAGGGGGGACTGGTGGTGTTGGGATGGCGGTGCGGGCTCGTTGGGCCAAAGGACCTGTTTCCCAGGCTGTTTATGTTCTTTGTACAAGATTACAAGGAGCATGGACTGAGTGGATAGTCAGATGCTCTTTCCTACAGTAGAAAGGTCAAGTACTTGGGGCATAAGGTGCCGTGGGGAAAAGTTTAGAGGAGATGTGCGAGGTAATTTTTTTTTTTTACAGAGGGTGGTGAACATCTGGAATATGCAATGCAGGGAGGTGGTGGGAGTAGGTACGATAGCGATATTTAAGGGGCAACTAGACAAATACATGAATTGGATGGGAACGAAGGATACGGACTCTGAGTACATACGGTTTTAGCTTAGGCAGGCATCATGATCGGCACAGGCTTGGCTGACCGAAAGGCCTATTCCTGTGCTGTACTTTTCTTTGGGGGGTCCTGCTGCTTAACAGAGCCAGGCAGCCCCCCCAAGTATCGGGGCAGCTCCTAGCTAGTCTACTCCTTGCTCAAATGCCCATTGCAAGTTGCCAAGTGAGACAGAAATGAAACAGTACTCACTGAATGGTGAGGTAACTACAGAGAACATCACTAGGCAATGAAGTACAAGGCTAACAGACACCATATTTGTATAAAGGAGTTGAGTAATGCAGGTCGTCAAAACAAGACAAAACTGCTGATGGCTATTAGAATTTTACACCATTTTCCTCAATTACCTGTTTGTGTTCATATTCCACACAAGTCTCCTCCCATTCCTCTTCATCTAACCCCATCAGCGTATCCTTCTAATCCTTGTATATCTAAGTTTCGATACTGAAATCAGTAACAACGAGTTACGTTGAACTGTGGTACAGCTTCCTCGTAAATTGGACCATCAAAATAATGTTGCCTCCGAGCCTGGCTGATTTCATTTGTTAGAACTCTCCCAACAGCTGTTCATTTCTCATTTCTCCTCTGCTTTTATCCTACATATTAAATATAAATATATGAAATATTAAATATAAATGTATAAAATTTGTTAAAACAATTATATTTGACCAATTTATGTACATCAATGGCATTGTTCACAGTCAGTTGGAGGATATATTGCTTATAATGACAGGAGTATTTATCTATCTTGCCCTTAAATTTATCAAAATTCACCTTCAATACTTCATAAATGAGTTCCACATTCTCACCACTCTCTAGGTAAATAATTTTGAATTCCCTGTTGGATTTTATCAGTGCCAATCTTATACTTATGGCCCCTAGTTTTAGCTTCACCAACAAATGGAAATACCTTCTGTAAATCTACCCTATGAAACCCTTTCATGATTTTAAAATCCTGTATCGATCACTTCTCAGCCTTATTCTAAGAGAAATGGTCCTAGCCTATTCTTTCTTTCTTGATAGTTATAACCTCTCAATTCTCGGTTCACTTGTATAAATATTTTTTCTATACCCTTTTTATAGTACGAAGACCGGAACCATCAAGTGCTTCAACCACGGTCTAATCAAGGTCCTGTAAAAACCTTTGCTTTTCAATTCCATCTCTTTATAAATGAACAAAATTGTTTGATTTTTTTAATGACATTAGAAATGTAGAACAGTACAGCACAATACAGGCCCTTCGGCCCTCAATGTTGTGCCAAGCTGTGTCCAAACCCAAGAGTAAGCTATCCCACTCCCTTATTGACTTATACTGTGACATTAATGATTTGTGAATCTGTTACTGAGGCTCTAGACCAGAGTGCAAAAGAGGACAAAGATGTACCTCACACTAACATTTTTAATATTTATTTATAAGAGGCTCCAAACCTTAGGAGTATTATTTATGGTGGTAGATAGGGGCAGAGATATGACTGAAGTTTTGAAATTATAGGAGGTTTGATTGTAGTGTGTTTAGATAATATTTTTGAAATGAATAATGATGGTGGAAGGAGACAGCCAATAGCTAATTAGAGGTGATACCGAGAAGCAATTTCCCAATGAGTCATGAATCTGCAAGCAGCTACTGTGCGCACTTACATTCCTTTATTAAGGAACATGGCACATTCCTGACTCACAACAACCTACTGTGTAGAATGGCCAAGTTCACATCATCATATGCGACCATGGTCTCTTGCTTACCTTAGAATCTGGCAATTCCAAAGCCTTTCCTAAGATAGTCTGTGCATGCTTAGGTGGGATTTACATCCTCCCTTTATCATTCATATTATGTGGTCAGAAGATTGCAGATTAGAAAATATTTTTCCCACTTTTTGAAGGCTATCCAGAAATCAAAGAGTAGCTTAAGAAAATGTCATACTTGCTGAAGCCAGTATTGCAGACTGTGACACAGCTTTACAGTGTGCCTTGTGAATATACACAACAACCACAGTAGTTAGCATGAATACAGTTAGAATGCAGTTTCAGTGCTCCATCTGCAGGAGAATCTCATTTTGGGATCTATTAGTCAATTTTGACTAAATAAACTTTGAGCCAGTTCTTCCCACTGATGTTAAGCTGCTAATGTAAATGCAGCTCTAATGCATACATTGCAGAATGCTTCAAGACTTATAGCTTGCCACTTGAAACCAGCTTTAATAAACGCTGCAAATTCATATGTCTTTTCAGTCAGTTAATTCATACCGTACAGTTCATTAAGCAATGGGTTTCCTGTATATTTTTTCAGTTTTTTCATCACAGGTTTGTGAAAAGCTTCAAGCATGTTTTTAAAACAAGTATATTTTTAATCAATTTAGTACAACAGCGAGTTAGAGGATATGTTGCTTGTAGTGACAGGATTGTTTCTTTGTAAATCAGTTAATATAGTTAAGTTATAAATTTGATTATGTAAGAATATATCCAGTGGATGGATGAGAAATTAAAATGATTCAAAAAGAGAGAGTGAAGTCTGTGGGCGGCAAAGTGGATAGCGCTGTTGCGCCAGGGACCTGGGTTCGATTCCCAGCTGGGTCACCGTCTGTGAGGAATTTGCACCTTCTCCTCATGTCTGCGTAGGTTTCACTGGGTGCTCCTGTTTCCTCCCACAGTCCAAAAGATGCGCTGGTTAGGATGCATTGGCATGTTAGGTTCCCTCTCAGCGTACCCAACAGGCACCGGAGTGTGGTGACTCAGGGATTTTCACAGTAACTTTATTGCAATGTTCAACCGAATCCATATACTGAACACAAGAACACTGAGAAGACTGGGGTGAGAAATATTAATTGGGGGGCAATGTGTAACATAATACGAGGGGGTATTAAAAACTCAGATTGTGCGGTAGTTCAGTGGCAAATGAACTTAACAGATAAAATTGAGGTGACGCACTTTAGTAAATAGAATAATTTTCCTCATTTATTTGCTATGATACAGAAGAGCAAAGGGATAGAGGCAAATAATTAAAAGCAACTTTGCAAGTTAACAATGGAATTCAAAATGTTAACAAAGCTCTGAAATGTATTTCTAGGAACATGGAACTCAAAAGTAGAGAGGTTAAATTAGATTTGTAGAGGACCTTGGTCAGGCCTCAAGAGTACTCTGAACAATTGTTGTCTCCATACCATAGAACGGGCACAGAAGCACCAGAGAAAGTGTAATGAAAGATTCACAGGGACTGTACCAGAACTGAGAGCTGCAGCTATCAGAAAAGATTGAACAAATTGGGACATTTCCTTTAGAAAAATCTTCGAGGAGCCCTAATGGAACTTTTGAAAATGATGAATGAGTTGGACAGGACAGACGTGGAAAGAATCTTGTGTCCTGTGAGGCAATCCAAAACCAGGACTCATAAATACCAGATAGTTACTAATATAAATCCAACAGAGAAACTTCTTGTTGAACTCACTACCTCAGGAAGTGGTTGAGGCAAACAGCCTGGATGCTTTCAAAAGGAAACAAGATGAGTAAATGAAAGAAAAGGGAATAGAGAGATGAGCTGTGGCAGACGGAATGGGAAGAGTCATGTGTGATATACTAGCCATGATGTGGGTATGCCGGCGTTGGACTGGCGTAAACACAGTAAAAAGTCTGACAACACCAGGTTTTAGTCCAACCTATTTATTTGATAATATACTCACAAGCTTTCGAGGGACACCCTCTTCATCAGGTGAATGGAGAGGTGAATGAGAACTCTCCATTCACCTGATGAAGAGGGTGTCCCTCGAAAGCTTGTGAGTATATTATCAAATAAATAGGTTGGACTAAAACCTGGTGTTGTCAGACTTTTTACTGATATACTAGCACCAGCATAGACTACTTGGTTGAATGGCCTTTCCTGTGCTATGGATTCTGTTGAATGCTATGAAGTGATTGTCAGGAAGGCGAATGGGATGCTGGCCTTTATAGCGAGGGGGATTGAATATAAAAGTAGGGAGGTCTTGCTGCAGCTGTATAGGGCATTGGTGAGGCCGCAGCTGGAGTACTGTGTGCAGTTTTGGGCGCCGCACCTGCGCAAGGATATTTTGGCCCTGGAGGGAGTGCAGAGGAGGTTTACTAGGCTGATACCGGAGTTGAGGGGATTGAGCTATGAGGAGAGGCTGAATAAACTGGGCTTGTACTCGTTAGAGTTTAGAAGAATGAGGGGAGATCTCATTGAGACGTATAAGATGATGAATGGGATGGATAGGATAGAGGTGGAGAGACTCTTCCCGCTCAAAAAAGACAGTAGGACTAGGGGGCACAGCCTCAAGATAAAGGGGAGGCGGTTTAGAACGGAGTTGAGGAGGAACTTCTTCACTCAAAGGGTGGTGAATCTCTGGAATTCTCTGCCCGTTGAAGTGGTGGAGGCTGCCTCGCTAAATATTTTTAAGAAGCGGGTTGATGGGTTCTTGATAAGAGAGGGGATTAAGGGTTATGGGGAGAGGGCGGGAAAGTGGAACTGAGCCACAACAGATCAGCCATGATCTTATTGAATGGCGGGGCAGGCTCGAAGGGCTAGATGGCCTACTCCTGCTCCTATTTCTTATGTTCTTATGTGATTTGATTGTGTGCCTCCCAGTACACTGGCACATTCTGAGTTCAAAACTGTTCACTCGTCAGGCAGTTGAAGCTATGTGTAGTGACCGCAAGAGATAGTCCTTAATTTGTTAATGTCTAAACCATACTGTAGTCCATTGGACTATCAAAGCACAACTGACAGATTGCAATCACCAAAACACAAAGATGGTTTTCCAGCTCCAGGAGTGGACACAATAACCAACAAAGTTCATGTATTTGATTTTGAGGAAAGATTGGAAAATATTTGACTATTCACACTTTAAAATTAGTAATGAGGAGATCTCAAAGATAAATATATTATGTTTCTCCCTTAAAGCCCAGTCTGTGGGCAGCATAGTGGATAACGCTGTTGCACCAGGGACCTGGGTTTGATTCCCGGCTGGGTCACTGTGTGGAATTTGCACGTTGTCCCCAAGTCTGCATGGGTTTCCACTGGGTGCTCCTGTTTCCTCCCACAGCCCAAAAGATGTGCTAGGTAGGCTGCATTGGCATTAGATTCTCTCTCAGTGTATCTGAACAGGCGCCAGAGTGTGGCGACTCGGGATTTTCACAGTAACTTTATTGCAATGTTAATGTAAGCCTACTTGTGACACTAGCTTTAAAAAAAACTTTGTGATGAAATAGTCAGTTGTTGTTAAGGTGTTTGGGGTAATGCACCTCCTGGAAAGTTCAAAAGGATGAATAAAAAATACAAATCTTCCGGCCTATTTTAATGTTTACTGATTTATTTTATCCCGTGGGATCAGAACAACATCTCCACTGCCTTTTCCTCTGTAATTAATTCTCATTTCTGAACCGAATTCCATAACTTTCTGATCTTATTCCTCTCATGTACATTACTCTGTCTCCTACTGTGTATTAAACATATGGTGTCAGCCACTCTATCCCTTTGTGCATGTCAGTTATAATTAATCCAACTGGTGCTGTAATTCCAGCAATTGCTACATTTTCTTGAACCCTCTCCCACTGGGTGCTCCCACTGATGTGGGTATGCCGGCGTTGGACTGGCGTAAACACAGTAAAAAGTCTGACAACACCAGGTTTTAGTCCAACCTATTTATTTGATAATATTCTCACTAGCTTTCGAGGGGACAGCCTCTTCGTCAGGTGAATGGAGAGTTCTGGCCTCAGACAGAGCAGTCTGTGCTTTATATGCTCTGTCTGAGGCCAGAACTCTCCATTCACCTGACGAAGAGGCTGTCCCCTCGAAAGCTAGTGAGAATATTATCAAATAAATAGGTTGGACTAAAACCTGGTGTTGTCAGACTTTTTACTGTGCTCCCACTGAATCAGACATCCACAGTCTTCCTGTCCAGGGATTTACAAGTAGATGCTGAGGCTGGGCATTAGAACACAAACTAATAATTAACATTAAGAGGTAGGCAAAGTTGTACAGGTTGCAACTGGCAGGGGGTGAAATGCTAGGCTAAAGTCAGGGAGATCTCAACTACAGGGAATAAATGCAACTTTCTCACACAAAACATCAACACACACTTTCCTGCAATTCAAAAGCAATTCTTTGGTTGTGATATATGTCCTGAACACATGAAAGGCTGGTACATAATTGCAACAATCCCAATTCACTGAATAAACTTCCAGCTCAGACATTGGGCCAATAATCTAGATCTCACAGTCAACAGGATGTTGTGAAGGAGAAGCTGTAGGCAGGAAGGGGAAGAAGAAGTGGGAGGACTGGAGAGAAGTAGATGAGTTGAGGCAGGAATTATGGTCCACTACAGCTGTAGTTCACAGTTCACCTCACCATTGGGTACACGTCCTGGAATACTGAGCAGTTTTAGTTCCCTCACCCAAGAATTGATTCCTAGGATGAAAGTGTTGTCCAATCAGAAGAGATCACTTAGAATAAGCCCAACCTTTCTGGAGTTTAGAAAAATGAGAGATGATCACTTTGAAACATTTAAAGTTCTGAGGGGATTTGGCAGGGTAGAAGGTGAGAGACTGTTTCCCTGGCTGGAGAGTCTAGAGGCTCATGATAAGGACTGAGCCAGTTGGACTGAGATATGGAAAAAATCTATCACTTACAGGGTTGTGAATCTTTGGTATTATCTACACCAGAGAGCTGTAGATATTCAGTTGCTGAGTATATTGAAGACTAAGATTGTTTTTTGGGCACTGAGGAAATCACTTGATTTTGGGGAAAACTGGATTTGATGGAGAATATCATAGACATAGAAACATAGAACATTACAGCACAGTACAGGCCCTTCAGCCCTCAATGTTGTGCCGAGCTATAGCCAATCCCAACATCAAGATCCCTATAATTCTGGAGTGCTCCACGTGCCTATCCAATAACCACTTGAAAGTTCTTAAAGTGTACAACTCCACTATCACAGCAGGCAGTCTATTCCACACCCCAACCACTCTGAGTAAAGAATCTACCTCAGACATCCCTCCTATACCTCCCTCCATGAACCTTATAGTTAGGCCCCCTAGTAACAGCTACATCCACCCGAGGAAATAGTCCCTGCACATCCACTCTATCAATCCCTCTCATCATCTTATAAACCTCTATTAAGTCACCTCTCATTCTCCTCTGCTCCAAAGAGAGAAGCCCTAGCTGCCTCAACCTTTCCTCATAAGACCTACCCTCCAAACCAAGCAGCAACCTGGTAAATCTCCTCTGCACTCTCTTGAATGCTTCCACGTCCTTGTTATAATGAGGTGATCAGAACTGAACACAATATTCCAAATGCGGTCTCACTAACATCCGGTATAGTTGCAGCATAACCCCACGACTCTTAAGCTCAAACCCCCGTTAATAAACGCTAACACACTATAAGCCTTCTTCACGGCTCTATCCACTTGAGTGGCAACCTTCAGAGATCTTTGGATATGAACCCCAAGATCTCTCTGTTCTTCCACATTCCTTAGAACCCTGCCATTGATCCTGTAATCTGCATTCAAGTTTGTCCTACCAAAATGAATCACCTCACACTTTTCAGGGTTAAACTCCATCTGCCACTTTTTGGCCCCGCTCCGTATCCTATCAATGTCTCTTTGCAGCCTGCAAGAGCCCTCCACTTCATCCACTACTCCACCAATCTTGGTGTCATCAGCAAATTTACTAACCCACCCTTCAGACCCTTCTTCCAAGTCATTGATAAAAATCACAAAAAGCAGAGGACCCAGCACTGATCCCTGTGGTACACCGCTGGTAACTGGCCTCCAGTCTGAAAATTTTCCCTCTACCACCACCCTCTGTCTTCTATGATACAGCCAGTTACTTATCCAATTGGCCAAATTTCCTTCTATCCCACACCTCCTTATCTTCTTCATGAGCCTACCATGGGGAACCTTATAAAATGCCTTACTAAAATCCATGTATACGACATCAACAGCTCGATCTTCGTCCACACACTTAGTTACCTCCTCAAAGAATTCAATCAAATTTGTGAGGTAGGACTTACCCCTCATGAAACTGTATTGACTATCCTGGATTAAACTGAATCTTCCCAAATGGTCATAAATCCGATCTCTCAGGACCCTTTCCATTAACTTACCAACCACTGAAGTAAGACTAACTGGCCTATAATGACCAGGGTCATTCCTATTTCCTTTCTTAAAAAGAGGAACAACATTTGCCATTCTCCAGTCCTCTGGCACTATCCCTGTGGACAGTGAGGACCCAAAGATCAAAAGCATATCAGCCATGATATTGCTGAATGATAGCGGAGATTCAATGGGCCATAAAAAAGTACTCCTGCTCCGAATACTTGTGTTCCTGCCTGTGCTTTACCAATACCCCTGACAGCGGAATACTCGAATTCCAATCATACATTGTCTGTTGGCCAGCAATTTAACATATTTACCTTGCATGCCCAATATGAGCGTGGTCATATACAGTAGGCCCACAGCTATACCTGTCAAAAGAGAGACAAAATAAGACATGGGAACAGCTTTACCTGGACAAACCAACACTTCAATTATCCCTAATCTACAAAATTCTAAATAGTCCCAATACTATCTACACTATTCTAACTGCATTCAAAAGTGCTTATCTAAACAGCCTCAAAGAACCTAGCAGGTAGCTTGGATAATGTTATGTGCAACATTCTATTCCCTAACCCTCATCATCATTGCAATTCTGATCATGAGGCAGAACTATAAGACAGTCCAACTAATCACTCGGAATAATTGGGAACAGAGATTAACTGACAAAGCAGTTACTTGATACTACACAAAATGTAGAAATATTTTATACGAAAGTGACACTATTTGAACAATGCATTCCTGATGCTTCCAGAAAGTGTCATTTCAAGAAGTAGAAAAACTGCACTCTGCTTCACAGGTCAGCTTTGAAACAAGAAAGTATTTCCTATGTGCTCATCCATGGCACAAGTATGCAACTACTAAAATTATAAAAATAATAAAAATTCACAAAAGGCTAAATGAACTTTAATAAAGCAACATGTAAATCTACTAAAAATAAATTATGATCAGTACCAATCGTGGCTCAATGGGTAGATTTCATATGAGATCATGGTTTCAAGACCCATACCAGAGACCCAAGCCAGTAAAATAGGCTAAAAATCCCGATGGAAAGGGAGTGCCGCACCATCAGTACTGGCCCTCTGTCAGTGCGGCAATCCCTCAGTGCTGAGGCAGCGCCGCACCGCCAGGGGGTCGGCGCCGAGGCAGCGCCGCACCGCCAGGGGGTCGGCGCCGAGGGAGCGCCGCACCGCCAGGGGGTCGGCGCCGAGGGAGCGCCGCACCGCCAGGGGGTCGGCGCCGAGGGAGCGCCGCACCGCCAGGGGGTCGGCGCCGAGGGAGCGCCGCACCGCCAGGGGGTCGGCGCCGAGGGAGCGCCGCACCGCCAGGGGGTCGGCGCCGAGGGAGCGCCGCACCGCCAGGGGGTCGGCGCCGAGGGAGCGCCGCACCGCCAGGGGGTCGGCGCCGAGGGAGCGCCGCACCGCCAGGGGGTCGGCGCCGAGGGAGCGCCGCACCGTCAGGGGGTCGGCGCCGAGGGAGCGCCGCACCGTCAGGGGGTCGGCGCCGAGGGAGCGCCGCACCGTCAGGGGGTCGGCGCCGAGGGAGCGCCGCACCGTCAGGGGGTCGGCGCCGAGGGAGCGCCGCACCGTCAGGGGGTCGGCGCCGAGGGAGCGCCGCACCGTCAGAGGGTCGGTGCCGAGGGAGCGCCGCACTGTCAGAGGGTCGGTGCCGAGGGAGCGCCGCACCGTCAGAGGGTCGGTGCCGAGGGAGCGCCGCACTGTCAGAGGGTCGGTGCTGAGGGAGCGCCGCACCGTCAGAGGGTCGGTGCCGAGGGAGCGCCGCACCGTCAGAGGGTCGGTGCTGAGGGAGCGCCGCACCGTCAGAGGGTCGGTGCCGAGGGAGCGCCGCACCGTCAGAGGGTCGGTGCCGAGGGAGCGCCGCACCGTCAGAGGGTCGGTGCCGAGGGAGCGCCGCACCGTCAGAGGGTCGGTGCTGAGGGAGCGCCGCACTGTCAGAGGGTCGGTGCTGAGGGAGCGCCGCACCGTCAGAGGGTCGGTGCCGAGGGAGCGCCGCACTGTCAGGGGGTTGGTGCTGAGGGAGCGCCGCACTGTCAGCGGGTCAGTGCTGAGGGAGTGCCACACTGTCAGAGGGTCGGTGCTGAGAGAGCGCCGCACTGTCAGAGGGTTTGTCTTGAATCCAGGGAGTGGGGTTAATTTGAATTCAGACCCAGCTGATTTATGGGATGTGACGCTGCCCATTGAGCCGGGACTGGCAGTACCCCGGACCCTGGCTCTCAGGGTATTGTGAGCAGTGCTGTACCAGGAGGCGGTAGCCGGATTGGCGAGCACCAGCGGTTCTTTGCACCGCGTCAGGCTGTTGTAGACCCGCAGGCCGGCGGGATGGCCCGTCGGCTGCTGCCAATCGCTGCTACACCGTCCGCACTCCTTCCGCGGCCAGGCCGGGAGCCAGGCTCGGGAACTCCAACCGCGGCGGCAGGCCAGCATCGCCCTCATCCTGGCCAGCTTATTAATCGAGCGCTGCCGGCTGCAAAATAGGCCCCGGTTCGAAATGGCGGCAGTTGCCAGGTAGCGGGAGGGGCGGGGCTAGGACAGGACAAGCCCCGCCCATCACCGGACTGGTCTCGCCCCAGTCAGAGGCCACGCCCAGTCAGAGGCCGCGCCCCTCGGAAGCCACGCCCCCACGGTCTTTCCCCCCCCCTCCCTCCCCGCCGGAGTCCCCGCCTTCTGAGACCGCACCCACAGCCGTGCCGCCCCTCCTTCTGGCCGTCTATCGCGGTTCTGTACTGATGGGAAAAGCAGTAAAAGCTTTCGAGCCGAATGTGAACGGGTTCTATTCCGTTAAAAGACGCAGATTCGAATCGAAACTCTGCAGATACTGTCTGAGAGGCTGGGTATATCCAGCATGTTCTATTTTTATTTGGGTTTTGGAAATGTCCGCATTATTCCGCTTTCAGGCACAGCCCGGGTGTGGCCGCCACCCGCCAGAGCGTTGGGAGAGGCTGCCTGAGAAGGAACGGCGACCTCTCGGAGAGAGAAGAAAGTGGCTGCTGACTGGGATATGTTGGAGCAGCCTAGCAACCGGCGGCTCCATAGCAACTTCCCTTCCCCCACAGCCTTACCGCCAGCCCGAGTGGGGCTGACCTTTGACCCGACCCGCCTTTTTACCCGCTCATTTCAAACCTGACAGGCTGCTGGCGCGCAGCCCGCTGGGAGCTGTAGTCCTTCCGGCGGTGGTTGTCATGGCGGCCGGTGGAACTACAACACCCATCGGCCCCCCCGCATGCGCAGTGAGGGCCGCCGGGCTGTTGACAATCCGTCCGGAGGGGGCGGGGCCTAAACGTGGAGGTCCCGCCCACTGGGCCCGAGACAATTGGCCGGGACTCGGCGGGCGCGAGGCCTGATTGGCCGGAGGCTCACGTCCATCATCAAGGAAAAGTGAAGGAGGAAGCGGCGGCGCGACTAAAATTAATTTTCCGGGTGGTTTTCCGTCAGGGGGCTACGGGCGGATGGATAATCCGGCGGCAGGAGGGGGAGAGAAGGTGAAAAAAGTAATTGAAAAGGAGGGGCGGGAATGGTGACGTCGGGGCTATGCTAATGAGGGCGCACGCATGCGCGGTTCCGGGCTTGTCTTTCCCAAGTGTTTCAAACTGGGCTCCGGGTTTCCACGCTGGAGCAGAGAGAGAGACTGGGATCGGACTGTGCCCCGAGAGAGAGAGGGGACAGCATCCAGCACCCCCACTCACCCCGGGCAGAGGGGTAGCGGGAGGAGGTTCCCCCATCCATCCCCCCCCCCGCCCCACACACACACACACACACACACACCCAACAGCAGCAGCTCCTCGGCTCTCTGCTGCGGCGGCGGCTTGTTTTTCTTAAATAATCGCTCTTTCTTTTTCTGAAAACCGCCCCCGAAAAATATAACAGCGGCAGCGATCCGTGTGGAGCGGGAGCTCCGCGGCTGGACAGACCCTCACCTCCCTCTCCCTCCCCCCCCACCACCCCCCGCCGCCTCTAACAGTCAGACACCCCGGCAGAAAGTCAGCCTCTACCTCCCCCCTCCCCTCCTCCTCCCCCGGCCACAAAGTAATAACAAATGTAGCTGGGCCAAGATGCTGAGCCCTGCGAACGGAGAGCACATCCACCTGGTCAACTATGTGGAGGATTATCTGGATTCCATCGAGTCCCTGCCTTTCGATCTCCAGAGGAACGTGTCTCTGATGAGGGAAATCGATGCCAAATACCAAGGTACACATTTAATAACCCACCCTTCCCCCTTGTCTGTGAGCGCCCCGGCTCCGTTCCCCCTGTGTGTGTGTGTGTGTGTGTGTGCGGGGGGAGGGCAGCGCGCCCTCGGTGCCGGGGCGGAACAAAAGATGAGCTTTCCTAACACAGCCATTTTGACAGAAAGCGGAATAAAGGAGGGGGCCCGGCGGGCGGCTGTACGGGACGGGCAAACAGTGGCAGGAATACTCCCCCTCTCCTTCCGCCCTCCCTTCACCCGGGCTGGGTGAGGGGGTCCCTGCCCGGGCGGCCTGGCAGCGACTCGAACCTCTTCCCCACCCCGAGTTTTGAGCCTACTCAAAGGGGGAGAGCAGAGTGAGAGTAAGGGCAGGCTGTGCCAGGGGTAGGGAGTCGGGTTTGTGTAGGTATGTGTGCGGGGAAGGGGTCTGCAGCCCGGACGGCTGTACGCTCTGGCCGGCCCCGAGTGCCCTGCTTCGGCGGAGGCTCCATCTCCCTGTGTGCGGGGCCGAGCCGGAGCTGCTATTTATACCGCCCCGTTCCCTCATTACCATAGCCCGTCCCCCTTCTCCACTCCCATTGGTCAATGTCTGCTTCCGGATTCACCGGCGCGCTCGTTGATAGGTCGCCGCTCCCGCCAATCACCGCGGGAGAGGGGCGTGGCTCCGTTCGTTGACTGGCTGAGCCTGGCGGGAACCTGAAACGCTGATTGGCCGGACGAGCTGTCAGTCTGGGTATGGGCGGTGTCTGTACTAGCTCCGCCCTCTCCTGGTGCCGCCTCCATTTTGGGCTCGGGCCGGGCGGTGGGAAGTCCGCAGGCGCTGGTATCCCCTCAGGCCCGGCCAGGCCCGGCCCGGAGCCTGCTGTAGCTGCTGTGTGGGGAGTAGAGGGCTGCTGTTTGTCTCCTGGCGCAGAAAGAGGGAGAGGGGTGCCCACTGCAAACTTCTATACTCAGAGAAAGAAAGCCTCAGGGCGCTGGACTGTGGGATCACAGCACAGAAACAGGCCCTTGAGCTCATCATGTCTGTGCTGGTCAGCAAATGGGCCGCACAGTGGTTAGCTCTACTGCCTCACACTGCCAGGGACCCGGGTTTGATTCCCAGCTTGGATCACTGTCTGTGTGGAGTCAGCGTGTTCTCCCCGTGTCTGCGTGGGTTTCCCCCAGGTGCTGTCCTACAGTCTGAAAGGTGTGCTGGTTAGGGTGCATCGGCCATGCTAAATTGCCCCTTAGTGTCAGGGGGAGTTAGCAGCTTAAATACGTGATGTGGGGATAGGATTGTTGCCGGTACAGGCTTGCTGGGCTGAATGACCTCCCTCTGCACTGTGAGGATTGTATGATTCAAATGCCTATCTATTCTAACCTCACTTTTCAGTGCTTGGTCCACAGCCGTGTACACTGTAGAATTTCAAGTGCTCATCTAAATGCTTCGTAACTGCTGCACTATTCCCACCTCTACCAGACTTTCAGGGCAGTGAGTTCCAAATTCCCATCGCCCTTTGGATTCAAACCCCCTTCAAATCTCTTGCCCCTTACCATAAAAAACCATTTAAAAAAATTTGCCCCCAGTTAGTTTGCAAATTGTGGATATTTGTAAATAATCCACGTACCTTGCATGAAAGGTCTACGTTGAATCAAAATCTGATGTCAGCACAATGTAGAAAACAGTTAAAGTGAATAATAAACATTTGGTTGAGATACAGAGTTACACATTCCTACTTTGGAAAATATTTTGTCCTAAGGCAGACAGTATTTACAAGCATAGCCAGCACTGATGGAGGGTCAGTACTGAGGGAGCACTGTACTGTCAGAGGACTGGGGTCAGTGCTGAGGGCGCACAAAACTGTCAGAGGGTCAGCGTTGAGGGAATGTCACATTTACAGATGTGCTGTCTTTTAGATGAGATGGTCCAATCTGCTCTCTTGGGTGGATATTAAAGATCCCATGGCGGTTTTTCAAAGAAGATCTGGGTGAGTTGTCCCTGCTGTCCTGTGGCTAATATTTATACCTCAACTGACCAGTGAAAGAGATGATCTGATCATTATTACATTGCTGTTTGTGGGATCTTGCTGTATATAAATTAGCTGCTGTTTTTCCTGTATTGCAGTGGTTACACTTCACAAATATTTAATTGTCTGTAAAGTTTTTACTGTCTCCTAATGATGTGAGGGATGCTATATAAATGCAAATCTTTGCTTCTCTCTCCAGACATCCTGAAGGAGCTGGATGAATATTACGAGAAGCACAAGAGAGAGACAGATGTGGTTCAACGCCGGCGGATTCTCCATTATATCCAGCGGGCCCTGATCCGGAGTCAGGAGCTAGGTGACGAGAAAATCCAGATTGTTAACCAGATGGTGGAGCTGGTGGAGAACCGGAGCCGGCAGGTGGACAGCCATGTGGAGCTCTTTGAAAACTGTGCAGAGAGCAATGATGCCAACAACAAGTCCTCACTGGACAGGTCCAGGAACGAGGGCACCACACCAACAGAGAAACCCAGCGCCAAAAGATCCAGGAGGCAGCGCAACAATGAGAACCGAGAGAATGCATCCAGCAACCATGACCATGAGGAGGCCAGTGCCGGAATGCCAAAGGAGAAAAAAGCCAAGACCTCCAAAAAGAAAAAGCGATCCAAAGCTAAGGCGGAGAGGGAAGCATCCCCGGCAGACCTGCCCATTGACCCCAACGAGCCTACTTACTGCCTGTGTAACCAGGTCTCCTACGGTGAGATGATTGGCTGCGACAATGAGGAGTGCCCCATCGAGTGGTTCCACTTCTCCTGTGTGAGTTTGAACCACAAGCCCAAGGGCAAATGGTACTGTCCCAAATGCAGGGGAGAGAATGAGAAAACCATGGACAAAGCACTGGAAAAATCCAAAAAGGAAAGGGCCTACACCAGGTAGTTGCAGCACCAGCCTTTCTGTTATCTGTACAGCAACACAAATTAATGTATATTTATTATTGAGAGGTGAAAGAATGGTGAGAGTGTATTTGAAGGAACCATTCCTTCAAATTCTGGACACCAGTTATCTTTTATTTTTTTTCCAAAGTAGTGAGGGGGGAGGTGGGGTGGGGGGTGGGGTAAAGGAGCCCTGGTTTTTAAGTCTTGTCCAGTGCATGGACTGTTTCTGTTTTGTAAAAATAACACACACCTCAAACTGGGAAAATTCTCAAACTGTCAGTGTTCGTTTTCTTTTAGTATCAGCTTTTCATCCCCACCAGAACAAAACAAAACAATTTGGAAGAAGTGGTTTTATTGAAATATTTATCAGAAAATGCTCCTTTTTTTAGTTTCTCAGATGTATAAATGTACAGGTGCGAGCTTTTCATGTATAGTGTATGATTCATCTGCATAGGCCATATTGTAAGAAATAATTTTATTGTTACTTGTTGAACATAAATACTGTACAGCTGTGATATATATATAAAACAAAAACCTACAATGAAATATCTGGCAGTTGTGCGTGTGGTTTCTACGTCATCCTGTGACTGTTTTGGGAACTGGTGGGTCCATATTCACAGTTTTCCCCACACAGATTGTTCTCTTTATTTCCAACCCCCACTCCACCCCCTAAAGAAACCTGCTACTTTAGCCCATACCTCACCTACTGATCCCCATCTGCCGTGGCTCACTACTGCTCCTTTGAGTGTAGCCATTGATGGTTCGACTCTGAGAGTCTGCCTCTTCGAACCGAGGAAGCCTCAGGGTCGGAAAATCATTTTTCTAAATGCAATTAGATATCAGGAATGTAATAGTACAGAAATATCTGTATCAATTGTCCAGGACCTATCTTCAAAATCTTACCTTGTTTCATGTTTTTATTTCACATTATTCCCACCTTTTCATTTACAATGGAAACTGGCTATGTAGACTGTCACGCTGTAATGACACCCTCCCACCAGTGGCAGTGATATAATCAGATATGCATTTTCTAGCTCCTTTGCTTGACTGCTGATGAAACTTTCACTGACTCTACTTCACTGCTTCCTCCTGTATTATACACTCATCTATTCAGTTATAAATGAAATACAATTTAAAATTGATCCATGAAAAGAATATATCCCCCAACGTTAATGCTGTGACAGGCTCTAAAACACCTGTTTCGTTCCTTCTCAACAAAATTTCATTCAAAGTCCTGCATTCCTGGGGTTATCCCCTCTCACATGCATTACACTACATTTCTGTACTTTTAACTCACGTCAGAGATCATATTTTAATCTCATTCTCTTCAAGGATTCTGACACCAACACAGATTTTTGCGTGTTCTGAAATCCAGGGACAGTGAGTAGTCTCCCCTGTGCCTTGCCAGAAAATTGAGGTGGAACAGTCTCCAAAATAAGTCCAGTGGAACTCCACTCATTGGTGTATGGGTCTGCTCCTGTTCCTGAGAACACTGTAAATTCTCTTGAGTTTCTTATCTAACCCAGGATCTGCCTTCTAATCCCCGAGGACCACATCTGGCATCGTATAAACAGCTTTTATGAAAGTTCAACTATGCAAAGACGACAGAGCAATCTTCATCCATCAAGCCAGTGGCTTCCAGTAAATCAGCCAGACTGACCCAGATTTTCAGAAGCCTTGTTCATATTCCTTATTTCTGACAGGATTTGTTCAGGTAAATTTCTCATATTTACACTCAGCCGATGTGAGCCTAATTTGTGAACTGTTTGACCCCAGTTAAAAGCCATGGTTTGACAAGCTCAAAGTAATGTCTCACTTTTGCCATGTTTAAATAGCTGCTTTTCTTTAACTATCTATAGGAACAGGAGTTAGCCACACGGCCTATCGTCCCTGCACTGCCATTCATACTATCTTGGCTGATCTTTCCTGCCCCTTCCCCATATAGAGAGCAAACATCTTTCTATCCCAGTCTTAAATATACACAGTGATGGAGCATCCACACCCTTTGGGGTAGAGAATTCCCAAGGTTTACAATTGTCTGAGTGAAGAAATTTACATTATATATCTGGAATATAGCAAGGCCCTTGTCCTGTGCAGCAATATAGAGTAATTAATGATGAATTTCAGCGGCACCAGGTTGTTGGAGTGCAACAACAATGGTGGAGAGGTCCCATTTGTAAATGTCCCTGTTGGTTATTTTCAAAGGGATCTTTGTAAAAGTTGAATTTGGAAATTGATTCTTGATGATGTATCTCTGAGGGTAAATGCAACCTGGGGATAGCAGCTTGACTCCCGCTTCACAACCCTTCCCATTCCTAATAACAAGTTAAAATCACTAAATCCAAACACAGGCTTCTGCCAGAAACTGATGCCTTTGTTATAAATTTTAATATAGGTACTAGAAAAAAAAATTGAATGTTATATATTTAATATTATTGTAATTTAAGAAAAACCTCCTTTTGGACATTGAAATTTCAGTTACTGAGAAAAAAACCTGAAAAGTTTTCAGAGTATTTTGAATGGTTATGGGAGGACATGATTAAGTCTCATCATGACAGATGAGAGTTGTTTTTTCCAATGTTAATGTGAAGAGCGTTTGATCTCTCACTGATTCTGCCCCCAAGCTGAAGAATCCTCTATACCCTCATAAATGTTGCACAGTTCTTGGAGGAAGTGTTGAGGAAAGCCATGGCACTGTGCATACATCGGACAGCAAATCACTCATTTATCACTGATGAGCAAGCTGGTCCTGGACTGTCAGGCCCGGTCATGAGGAGTACAAGAGCCTGCCAGGAAGAGCACTGGCTATGTCTAAAATTGAGATACTCTGCTGAGCAAAGCTCCAATATTGGACTAAATGCAAAATAACCAATGTAGGTAAGCAGCTATGCAATCCTGCAACTAACAGATCAGCTCTAAGCTCTGCATCCTTACCACATCCAGTCATGAATGTTGGTGGACAGTTAAACTCACCGGAGGAAGAGACTCCTCAAATTATCCCATTCCCTGAAGGAGGAGCCCAGCGCATCAACGCAAAAGATAAGGCTGAAATATTCACAACAATCTTCAGCCAGAAGTACTGAGTGGATGATCCATCACAGCTTCCTCCTGAGCTTCCCAACATCACAGATGTCAGTCTTCAGTCAATTTGATTCACTCCACGTGATATTAAGAAACATCCAAAATTCATTGATACAGTAAAGACTATGGCCTCTGACATTCCAACAATAGAACTGAAAACTTGTACTCCAGAACTGACCGCTCCCCTAGCCAAGCTCTTCCAGATCTGCTACAACACTGGCATCTATCCAGCAATATGGAATGATGACTGCTTCAGGAAAGTTGTTGCAGTGTTAGCATTGTAACTCATTTCACAGAGTGAACACGTATAAAGGGCATCGCTGACCTTCTTGCAGATCATGGCCTGCTCAATCGTAACGCTGGGAGGTGCATGCATGAATGCAGGATTCATCGTCACTGAGAGGTTCAACATTCACAGAACATAAAATATTACAGTGCAGTACAGGCCCTTCGACTCATAAAAAGCAGGACAAATCCAACCCGGCTAATTACCGTCCCATCAGTCTTATGTTCTGTACCTCAGTTAATAAAGCAAAGTATCCCATATGTTTTCTTAACCACCTGTTCAACTTTCCTGATACCTCTGGGATCTGTGGACAAAGTCTCTAAGGTCCCTCTGTTCCTCAACACTTCTCAGTATCCCATTTGTTGTGAGTTCCCTTGTTTTGTTTATACCACCTCACACTTTTCCAGATTGAATTCCATTTGCTTCTTATCTGCCCAACTCAGTGAACATAGTCAGATATTCAGTGGCTTTGTAGTATCTCAGGCTCCCCCATTTGGCTTTAAGGGCTTTGTAGCAACTGCCACTAATTCTTATCAACCATAAAGGTGACCATTCCATCAACGTACAACTAGTGGGAGTTATCATGATTCCTACACCCTGAGTCACTTCCAGGTGCCTGAGGATTGAGGAGCTGCTCACACCTCCTCACCCTCCCCCCCCAAATCGAGCAGATCGCAGGGATTCTGAAGATTCATTTCAGATGCTTGGAGTGTTCAGGTGGTTCTCTGCAATATATTCCGGATAGGGGTTCCATGTCATCACAGCGCATTGTGTCCTTCACAACTCAACAATGCACCAAGGAGGTGAGTCCTTGCTGGAGACTGAATTGGAGAAGGATGAGAGCTCATCGGAGGATGAAGATATGGATGCCGGGTATGTTGAGGGACAGGTAGTATTGAGGAAGCAGGGGGGCTGCAGAAGGACTTGGACAGGTTAGAAGATGGGCAAATAAGTGGCAGATGGAATACAACGTGAGGAAGTGTGAGGTTATGCACTTTGGTAGGAACAATAGAGGTGTAGGGAGAATAGATTGGAAAATGCTTAGGACATCAAAAACACAAAGGGACTTGGGAGCCATTGTTCAAGATTCTGTTAAGGTTAACGTGCAGGTTCAGTCGGCAGTTAGGAAGGCAAATGCAATGTTAGCATTCATGTCAAGAAGGCTAGAATACAAGAGCAGGGATGGACTTCTGAGGCTGGATAAGGCTCTGGGTCAGACCCCATTTGGAGAATTGAGAGCAGTTTTGGGCCCTGTATCTAAGGAAGGATGTGCCAGGCCTTGGAAAGGGTCCAGAGGAGATTCACAAGAATGATCCCTGGAATGAACAGCTTGTCGTATGGGGAACAGTTGAGGACTCTGGGTCTGTACTCGTTGGAGTTTAACAGGATGAAGAGGATCTTATTGAAACTTACAGGATACTGCGAGGCCCTGGATAGAGTGGATGTGGAGAGGATGTTTCCACTAGTAGGAAAAACTAGAACCAGAGGGCACAAACTCAGGCTAAAGGGACGATCCTTTAAAACAGAGATGGGGAGGAATTTCTTCAGCCAGAGAGTGGGGAATGTGTGGAACATTTTTGCTGCAGAAGGCTGTGGAGACCAGGTCATTGAGTGTCTTTAAGACAGAGATAGATAGGTTCTTGATTAATAAGGAGATCAGGGGTTATAGGGAAAAGGCAGGGGATTGGGGATGAGAAAAATATCAGCCATAATTAAATAGTGGAGCAAACTCAATGGGCTGAGTGGCCTCATTCAGCTCCTATGCCTTATGGTCTTATGCTCTATGCCCAGGAAGCTCAGGGCTGCTGAGGATCAGTATCTCGATGTCGCCATGGAGGAAAGTAAGTGTGGGAGATGTGCCATGATACTTCAGTAGCTGACAAGTTTCAGGATGGGTAAAATTAAATGAGGGCTCATGGCCACATCTCTACCAGTCCTCAATGCCATTCATTTCATCTCAGAATGAGACGTGAAGGCACAGTTAGGGTGCTTGGTAGTTACTAGTTAGCCAGGAAGGACCTAAAGAGAGAGCTAAGAGGAACCAGGAGGGGACATGGGAAGTCTTTGGCAGGTAGGATCAAGGAAAACCTTAAAGCTTTCTATAGGTATGTCAAGAACAAAAGAATGACTAGGGTAAGATTAGGGCCAGTCAAAGACAGTTATGGGAAGTTGTGCATGGAGTCTAAAGTGATAGGAGAGATGCTAAATGAATATTTTTTGTCAGTATTCAAAGGAAAAGGACAATGTTGTTGAGGAGAATACTGAGATACAGGCTAGTAGACTAGATGGGATTGTGGTTCATAAAGGAGGTGTTAGCAATTTTGGGAAGTATGAAAATAGATAAGCCCCCTGGACCAGATGAGATTTATCCTAGGATTCTCTGGGAGGCTAGAGTGGAGATTGCAGAGCCTTTGGCTTTGATCTTTAGGTTGTCATTGTCTACAGGAATAGTGCCAGAAGACTGGAGGATAGCAAATGTTGTCCCCTTGTTTAAGAAGGGTAGTAGAGATAACCCTGGTAATTAGATCAGTGAGCCTTACTTCTGTTGTGGGCAAAGTTTTGGAAAGGATTATAAGAGATAGGATTCATAATCATCTAGAAAGGAATAATTTGATTAGGGATAGTCAACATGGTTTTGTGAAGGGTAGGTTGTGCCTCACAAAACTTATTGAGTTCTTTGAGAAAGTGACCAAAGAGGTGGATAAGGGTAAAGCAGTTGATGTGATGTATATGGATTTCAGTAAAGCGTTTGATAAGGTTCCCCACAGTAAGCTATTTCAGAAGATACAGAGGCTTGGGATTGAGGGTGGTTTTGTGGTTTGAATCAGAAATTGGCTAGCTGTAAGAAGACAGAGGGTGGTGGTTGATGGGAAATGTTCATCCTGGAGTTCAGTTGCTAGTGGTGTACCGCAAGGATCTATTTTGGGGCCACTGCTGTTTGTCATTTTTATAAATGACCTGGATGAGGGTGTAGAAGGCTGGGTTAGTAAATTTGCGGATGACACTAAAGTCATTGGAGTTGTGGACAGTGCAGAAGGATGTTGCAGGTTACAGAGGGACATAGATAAACTACAGAGCTGGGCTGAGCAGTGGCAAATGGTGTTTAATGCAGAAAAGTGTGAAGTGATTCACTTTGGAAGGAGTTCCAGGAATAGAGAGTACTGGGCTAATGGTAAGTTACTTGGTAGTGTGGACAAGCAGAGAGATCTTGGTGTCCACGTGCATAGGTCCCTGAAAGTTGCACCCAGGTTGATAGGGTTGTTAAGAAGGCGTACGGTGTGTTAGCTTTTATTGGTAGCGGGATTGAGTTTAGGAGCCATGAGGTCATGTTGCAGCTGTACAAAATTCTGGTGCGGCCGCACTTGGAATATTGTGTACAGTTCTGGTCGCCACATTATAGGAAGGATGTGGAAGCATTGGAAAGGGTGCAGAGGAGGTTTACCAGGATGTTGCCTGGTATGGTGGGAAGGTCTTATGAGGAAAGGCTGAGGAACTTGAGGCTGTTTTCGTTAGACAGAAGAAGGTTAAGAGATGACTTAATAGAGGTGTGTAAGATGATCAGAGGATTAGATAGGGTGGACAGTGAGAGCCTTTTTCCTCGGATGGAGATGGCTAACACAAGGGACATAGCTTTAACTTGAGGGGTGATAGATATAGGACAGATGTCAGAGGTAGGTTCTTTACTCAGAGAGTAGTAAGGGTGCGGAATGTCCTGCCTGTAACAGTAGTGGACTTGCCAACTTTAAGGGCATTCAAATGGTCATTGGATAAACATATGGATGATATTGGAATAGTGTAAGTTAGATGGGCTTTAGATTGGTTTCACAGGTCAGTGCAACATCGAGGGCTGAAGGGCCTGTCCTGCGCTGTAGTGTTCTATGAATGTCTAACCTCTCAGTGACGATGAGCCCTGCATTCACACGTGCACCTTCCAGCGTCATGATTGAGCAGGCCATGATCTGCAAGAAGGTCAGCGATGCCCTCTGTATGTGTTCACTCTGTGAAGTGAGTTACAACGCTAACACTGCGACACCTTACTGAATCAGTCATCATTCCATATTGATGAGAAACTACAGCAGCCAATGAGACGTTGTCCTTTGTCACTGTAACTGCGGAGACAAATTCCACTAATCTCTCAAAGCTGCTGAACTGTACTCACACAACGGGCTGTTGTAAGGAGGGAGGGTTATAAGGCTTTAAACACACACATCCTTGCTATAACTGTAACACTACATTCTGCACTCCCTATGAAGGGTATGCTTTGTATAGTGCGCAAGAAATAATACTTTTCACTGTACCCCAATACGTGACAATAATAAATCAAATTCCAAAAAAAATTTTAACATCAGAAGAAATAGGAACAGGAGTAGGCCATTCGGCCCCTCGATCTTGCTCCGCCATTTAACAGAATCGTGACTGATCGACATTCCCCATGTCCATTTTCCTGGCCTTTCCCCGTCATCCTTGATTCCCTTACTGATCAAAAATCTATCTCAGCCTTAAATATACACGAGGACTCTGCTGCCCCCCCAGCTCTCTGTGACGAGGAGTTCCAAAGACTCACAACACTCTGAGAGAAGAAATTCCTTAATTGGTGTCCCTTTATTCTGAGACTCTGCCCTCTGCACCTGGACTCCCCCAGGAGGGGAAACATTCCCCCGCACCTCCATTCTCCCTGCACCCCCATTCTCCCTGCACCCCCATTCTCCCTGCACCCTCATTCTCTCTGCACCCCCATTCTCCCTGCACCCCCATTCTCCCTGCACCCCTATTCCCCCTGCACCCCTATTCCCCCTGCACCCCCATTCTCCCTGCACCCCCATTCTCCCTGCACCCTCATTCTCCCTGCACCCCCATTCTCCCTGCACCCCCATTCCCCCTGCACCCCCATTCTCCCTGCACCCCCATTCTCCCTGCACCCCCATTCTCCCTGCACCCCCATTCTCCCTGCACCCTCATTCTCTCTGCACCCCCATTCTCCCTGCACCCCCATTCTCCCAGCACCCCCATTCTCCCTGCACCCCCATTCCCCCTGCACCCCCATTCTCTCCGCACCCCCATTCTCCCTGCACCCCCATTCTCCCTGCACCCCCATTCTCCCTGCACCCCCATTCCCCCTGCACCCCTATTCCCCCTGCACCCCCATTCTCCCTGCACCCCCATTCTCCCTGCACCCTCATTCCCCCTGCACCCCTATTCCCCCTGCACCCCCATTCTCCCTGCACCCCCATTCTCCCTGCACCCCTATTCCCGCTGCACCCCCATTCTCCCTGCACCCCCATTCGCCCTGCACCCTCATTCTCTCCGCACCCCCATTCGCCCTACACCCTCATTCTCCCTGCACCCCTATTCGCCCTGCACCCCCATTCTCCCTGCACCCCCATTCCCCCTGCACCCCCATTCTCCCTGCACCCCTATTCTCCCTGCACCCCTATTCCCCCTGCACCCCCATTCTCCCTGCAACCCCATTTCCCCTGCACCCCCATTCTCCCTGCACCCCTATTCCCCCTGCACCCCCATTCTCCCAGCACCCCCATTCTCCCTGCACCCCCATTCCCCCTGCACCCCCATTCTCTCCGCACCCCCATTCTCCCTGCACCCCCATTCTCCCTGCACCCCCATTCCCCCTGCACCCCTATTCCCCCTGCAGCCCATTCTCCCTGCACCCCCATTCTCCCTGCACCCTCATTCCCCCTGCACCCCCATTCTCCCTGCACCCCCATTCCCCCTGCACCCCCATTCCCCCTGCACCCCTATTCCCCCTGCACCCCCATTCTCCCTGCACCCCTATTCCCCCTGCACCCCCATTCTCCCTGCACCCGTATTCCCGCTGCACCCCCATTCTCCCTGCACCCCCATTCGCCCTGCACCCTCATTCTCTCCGCACCCCCATTCGCCCTACACCCCCATTCTCCCTGCACCCCCATTCGCCCTGCACCCTCATTCTCTCCGCACCCCCATTCGCCCTACACCCCCATTCTCCCTGCACCCCCATTCCCCCTGCACCCCTATTCCCCCTGCACCCCCATTCTCCCTGCACCCCCATTCTCCCTGCACCCTCATTCCCCCTGCACCCCTATTCCCCCTGCACCCCCATTCTCCCTGCACCCCCATTCTCCCTGCACCCCTATTCCCGCTGCACCCCCATTCTCCCTGCACCCCCATTCGCCCTGCACCCTCATTCTCTCCGCACCCCCATTCGCCCTACACCCTCATTCTCCCTGCACCCCTATTCGCCCTGCACCCCCATTCTCCCTGCACCCCCATTCCCCCTGCACCCCCATTCTCCCTGCACCCCTATTCTCCCTGCACCCCTATTCCCCCTGCACCCCCATTCTCCCTGCAACCCCATTTCCCCTGCACCCCCATTCTCCCTGCACCCCTATTCCCCCTGCACCCCCATTCTCCCAGCACCCCCATTCTCCCTGCACCCCCATTCCCCCTGCACCCCCATTCTCTCCGCACCCCCATTCTCCCTGCACCCCCATTCTCCCTGCACCCCCATTCCCCCTGCACCCCTATTCCCCCTGCAGCCCATTCTCCCTGCACCCCCATTCTCCCTGCACCCTCATTCCCCCTGCACCCCCATTCTCCCTGCACCCCCATTCCCCCTGCACCCCCATTCCCCCTGCACCCCTATTCCCCCTGCACCCCCATTCTCCCTGCACCCCTATTCCCCCTGCACCCCCATTCTCCCTGCACCCGTATTCCCGCTGCACCCCCATTCTCCCTGCACCCCCATTCGCCCTGCACCCTCATTCTCTCCGCACCCCCATTCGCCCTACACCCTCATTCTCCCTGCACCCCTATTCGCCCTGCACCCCCATTCTCCCTGCACCCCCATTCCCCCTGCACCCCCATTCTCCCTGCACCCCTATTCTCCCTGCACCCCCATTCCCCCTGCACCCCCATTCTCCCTGCACCCCTATTCCCCCTGCACCCCCATTCTCCCTGCACCCCCATTCTCCCTGCACCCCCATTCTCCCTGCACCCCCATTCCCCCTGCACCCCCATTCTCCCTGAACCCCTATTCCCCCTGCACCCCCATTCTCCCTGCACCCCCATTCTCCCTGCACCCCTATTCCCCCTGTACCCCCATTCTCCCTGCACCCCCATTCCCCTTGCACCCCCATTCTCCCTGCACCCCTATTCCCCCTGCACCCCCATTCTCCCTGCACCCCTATTCCCCCTGCACCCCTATTCCCCCTGCACCCCCATTCCCCTGCACCCCCATTCTCCCTGCACCCCCATTCTCCCTGCACCCCCATTCCCCCTGCACCCCCATTCTCCCTGCACCCCCAATCGCCCTACACCTTCATTCCCCCCACACCCCCATTCCCCCCACACCCCCATTCTCCTTGCACCCCCATTCGCCCTGCACCCCCATTCTCCCTGCACCCCCATTCTCCCTGCGCCCCCATTCCCCCCACACCCCCATTCCCCCCACACCCCCATTCCCCCCGCACCCCCATTCTCTCTGCACCCCCATTCTCCCTGCACCCCCATTCTCCCTGCACCCCCTTTCCCCCACAACCCCATTCCCCCCACAGCCCTATTCCCCCACACCCCCATTCTCCCGCACCCCCATTCTCCCTGCACCCCCATTCTCCCTGCGCCCCCATTCCCCCCACACCCCCATTCCCCCCACACCCCCATTCCCCCCGCACCCCCATTCTCTCTGCACCCCCATTCTCCCTGCACCCCCATTCTCCCTGCACCCCCTTTCCCCCCACAACCCCATTCCCCCCACAGCCCTATTCCCCCACACCCCCATTCTCCCGCACCCCCATTCTCCCTGCACCCCATTCCCCCTGCACCCCCATTCCCCCTGCACCCCCATTCTCCCTGCACCCCCATTCCCCCTGCACCCCTATTCCCCAATACGTGACAATAATAAATCAAATTCCAAAAAAAATTTTAACGTCAGAAGAAATAGGAACAGGAGTAGGCCATTCGGCCCCTCGATCTTGCTCCGCCATTTAACAGAATCGTGACTGATCGACATTCCCCATGTCCATTTTCCTGGCCTTTCCCCGTCATCCTTGATTCCCTTACTGATCAAAAATCTATCTCAGCCTTAAATATACACGAGGACTCTGCTGCCCCCCCAGCTCTCTGTGACGAGGAGTTCCAAAGACTCACAACACTCTGAGAGAAGAAATTCCTTAATTGGTGTCCCTTTATTCTGAGACTCTGCCCTCTGCTCCTGGACTCCCCCAGGAGGGGAAACATTCCCCCGCACCCCGATTCTCCCTGCACCCCCATTCTCCCTGCACCCCCATTCTCCCTGCACCCTCATTCTCTCTGCACCCCCATTCTCCCTGCACCCCCATTCTCCCTGCACCCCTATTCCCCCTGCACCCCTATTCCCCCTGCACCCCATTCTCCCTGCACCCCCATTCTCCCTGCACCCTCATTCTCCCTGCACCCCCATTCTCCCTGCACCCCCATTCGCCCTGCACCCCTATTCCCCCTGCACCCCCATTCTCCCTGCACCCCATTCTCCCTGCACCCCCATTGCACCCCCATTCTCCCTGCACCCTCATTCTCTCTGCACCCCCATTCTCCCTGCACCCCCATTCTCCCAGCACCCCCATTCTCCCTGCACCCCCATTCTCTCCGCACCCCCATTCTCCCTGCACCCCCATTCCCCCTGCACCCCTATTCCCCCTGCACCCCCATTCTCCCTGCACCCCCATTCTCCCTGCACCCCCATTCTCCCTGCACCCTCATTCCCCCTGCACCCCTTTTCCCCCTGCACCCCCATTCTCCCTGCACCCCCATTCTCCCTGCACCCCCATTCTCCCTGCACCCCTATTCCCGCTGCACCCCCATTCTCCCTGCACCCCCATTCGCCCTGCACCCTCATTCTCTCCGCACCCCCATTCGCCCTACACCCTCATTCTCCCTGCACCCCTATTCGCCCTGCACCCCCATTCTCCCTGCACCCCCATTCCCCCTGCACCCCCATTCTCCCTGCACCCCTATTCTCCCTGCACCCCCATTCCCCCTGCACCCCCATTCTCCCTGCACCCCTATTCCCCCTGCACCCCCATTCTCCCTGCACCCCCATTCTCCCTGCACCCCTATTCCCCCTGCACCCCCCATTCTCCCTGCACCCCCATTTCCCCCTGCACCCCCATTCTCCCTGCACCCCTATTCCCCCTGCACCCCCATTCTCCCAGCACCCCCATTCTCCCAGCACCCCCATTCTCCTTGCACCCCCATTCCCCCTGCACCCCCATTCTCTCCGCCACCCCCATTCTCCCTGCACCCCCATTCTCCCTGCACCCCCATTCCCCCTGCACCCCTATTCCCCTGCAGCCCATTCTCCCTGCACCCCCATTCTCCCTGCACCCTCATTCCCCCTGCACCCCTATTCCCCCTGCACCCCCATTCTCCCTGCTCCCCCATTCCCCCTGCACCCCTATTCCCCTGCACCCCCATTCTCCCTGCACCCCTATTCCCCCTGCACCCCCATTCTCCCTGCACCCCTATTCCCGCTGCACCCCCATTCTCCCTGCACCCCCATTCCCCCTGCACCCTCATTCTCTCCGCACCCCCCATTCGCCCTACACCCTCATTCTCCCTGCACCCCTATTCGCCCTGCACCCCATTCTCCCTGCACCCCCATTCCCCCTGCACCCCCATTCTCCCTGCACCCCTATTCCCCCTGCACCCCCATTCTCCCTGCACCCCCATTCTCCCTGCACCCCCATTCTCCCTGCACCCCTATTCCCCCTGCACCCCCATTCTCCCTGCACCCCCATTCACCCTGCACCCCCATTCCCCCTGCACCCCCATTCTCCCTGAACCCCTATTCCCCCTGCACCCCCATTCTCCCTGCACCTCCATTCTCCCTGCACCCCTATTCCCCCTGCACCCCCTTTCTCCCTGCACCCCCATTCCCCCTGCACCCCCATTCTCCCTGCACCCCTATTCCCCCTGCACCCCCTTTCTCCCTGCACCCCCATTCCCCCTGCACCCCCATTCTCCCTGCACCCCCATTCCCCCTGCACCCCCATTTTCCCTGCACCCCTATTCCCCCTGCACCCCCATTCTCCCTGCACCCCCTTTCCCCCCACAACCCCCATTCCCCCCACAGCCCTATTCCCCCACACGCCCATTCTCCCTGCACCCCCATTCTCCCTGCACCCCCATTCTCCCTGCACCCCCATTCCCCCTGCACCCCTATTCCCCCTGCACCCCATTCTCCCTGCACCCCCATTCCCCCTGCACCCCCATTCTCCCTGCACCCCTATTCCCCCTGCACCCCCATTCTCCCTGCACCCCCATTCGCCCTACACCCTCATTCTCTCCGCACCCCCATTCTCCCTGCACCCCCATTCTCCCTGCACCCCCATTCTCCCTGCACCCCCATTCTCCCTGCACCCCCATTCTCCCTGCACCCCCATTCTCCCTGCACCCCTATTCCCCTGCACCCCTATTCTCCCTGCATCCCCATTCTCCCTGCACTCCCACTCTCCCTGCACCCCTATTCCCCCTGCACCCCCTTCTCCCTGCACCCCCATTCCCCTGCACCCCCATTCTCCCTGCATCCCTATTCCCCCTGCACCCCCATTCTCCCTGCACCCCCATTCTCCCTGCACCCCCATTCTCCCTGCACCCCTATACCCCCTGCACCCACATTCTCCCTGCACCCCCATTCTCCCTGCACCCCCATTCCCCCTGCACCCCCATTCTCCCTGCACCCGTATTCCCCCTGCACCCCCATTCTCCCTGCACCCCCATTCCCCCTACACCCCCATTCCCCTGCACCCCCATTCTCCCTGCACCCCCATTCCCCCTACACCCCCATTCCCCCTGCACCCCCATTCTCCCTGCACCCCATTCTCCCTGCACCCCTATTCCCCCTGCACCCCCATTCTCCCTGCACCCCCATTCGCCCTGCACCCCCATTCTCCCTGCACCCCATTCCCCCTACACCCCCATTCCCCCCTGCACCCCCCATTCCCCCTGCACCCCTATTCCCCTGCACCCCCATTCTCCCTGCACCCCCATTTCCCCTGCACCCCCATTCTCCCTGCACCCCTATTCCCCCTGCACCCCCATTCTCCCAGCACCCCCATTCTCCCAGCACCCCCATTCTCCTTGCACCCCCATTCCCCCTGCACCCCCATTCTCTCCGCACCCCCATTCTCCCTGCACCCCCATTCTCCCTGCACCCCCATTCCCCCTGCACCCCTATTCCCCCTGCAGCCCATTCTCCCTGCACCCCCATTCTCCCTGCACCCTCATTCCCCCTGCACCCCTATTCCCCCTGCACCCCCATTCTCCCTGCTCCCCCATTCCCCCTGCACCCCTATTCCCCTGCACCCCCATTCTCCCTGCACCCCTATTCCCCCTGCACCCCCATTCTCCCTGCACCCCTATTCCCGCTGCACCCCCATTCTCCCTGCACCCCCATTCCCCTGCACCCTCATTCTCTCCGCACCCCCATTCGCCCTACACCCTCATTCTCCCTGCACCCCTATTCGCCCTGCACCCCCATTCTCCCTGCACCCCCATTCCCCCTGCACCCCCATTCTCCCTGCACCCCTATTCCCCCTGCACCCCCATTCTCCCTGCACCCCCATTCTCCCTGCACCCCCATTCTCCCTGCACCCCTATTCCCCCTGCACCCCCATTCTCCCTGCACCCCCATTCACCCTGCACCCCCATTCCCCCTGCACCCCCATTCTCCCTGAACCCCTATTCCCCCTGCACCCCCATTCTCCCTGCACCTCCATTCTCCCTGCACCCCTATTCCCCCTGCACCCCCTTTCTCCCTGCACCCCCATCCCCCGCACCCCCATTCTCCCTGCACCCCTATTCCCCCTGCACCCCCTTTCTCCCTGCACCCCCATTCCCCCTGCACCCCCATTCTCCCTGCACCCCCATTCCCCCTGCACCCCCATTTTCCCTGCACCCCTATTCCCCCTGCACCCCCATTCTCCCTGCACCCCCTTTCCCCCCACAACCCCATTCCCCCCACAGCCCTATTCCCCCACACGCCCATTCTCCCTGCACCCCCATTCTCCCTGCACCCCCATTCTCCCTGCACCCCCATTCCCCCTGCACCCCTATTTCCCCTGCACCCCCATTCTCCCTGCACCCCCATTCCCCCTGCACCCCCATTCTCCCTGCACCCCTATTCCCCCTGCACCCCCATTCTCCCTGCACCCCCATTCGCCCTACACCCTCATTCTCTCCGCACCCCCATTCTCCCTGCACCCCCATTCTCCCTGCACCCCCATTCTCCCTGCACCCCCATTCTCCCTGCACCCCTATTCCCCCTGCACCCCCATTCTCCCTGCATCCCCATTCTCCCTGCACTCCCACTCTCCCTGCACCCCTATTCCCCCTGCACCCCCTTCTCCCTGCACCCCCATTCCCCCTGCACCCCCATTCTCCCTGCATCCCTATTCCCCCTGCACCCCCATTCTCCCTGCACCCCCATTCTCCCTGCACCCCCATTCTCCCTGCACCCCTATACCCCCTGCACCCACATTCTCCCTGCACCCCCATTCTCCCTGCACCCCCATTCCCCCTGCACCCCCATTCTCCCTGCACCCGTATTCCCCCTGCACCCCCATTCTCCCTGCACCCCCATTCCCCCTACACCCCCATTCCCCCTGCACCCCCATTCTCCCTGCACCCCCATTCCCCCTACACCCCCATTCCCCCTGCACCCCCATTCTCCCTGCACCCCCATTCTCCCTGCACCCCTATTCCCCCTGCACCCCCATTCTCCCTGCACCCCCATTCGCCCTGCACCCCCATTCTCCCTGCACCCCCATTCCCCCTACACCCCCATTCCCCCTGCACCCCCATTCTCCCTGCACCCCTATTCCCCCTGCACCCCCATTCTCCCTGCACCCCCATTCGCCCTACACCCTCATTGCCCCCACACCCCCATTCCCCCCACACCCCCATTCTCCTTGCACCCCCATTCTCCCTGCACCCCCTTTCCCCCCACAACCCCATTCCCCCCACAGCCCTATTCCCCCGCACCCCCATTCTCCCCGCACCCCCACTCTCCCCGCACCCCCACTCTCCCTGCACCCCCATTCCCCCTACACCCTCATTCTCCCCACACCCCCACACCCCCATTCTCCCTGCACCCCCACTCTCCCCGCACCCCCATTCCCCCTACACCCCCATTCCCCCCACACCCCCGTTCTCCCCACACCATTTCCCCAGCACCACCCCCCCCCAAACACACAGTTATCTGTCTCTTGTCCTGAAGGTTACTACATCTTGTTATCTCTCCCAGTGTAATTACCAACACACTATCCCTGTCTTTAGCTCTGATGAAGAGTTAAACAGTCTCAAAGTGTTAACTCTGTTTTCTCCCTACAGATGCTGCCAGACCCCCTGGTTTTTTCCCAGTATCTTCTGTTTTTGCTTCAGATTCCAGCATCTGCAGTAATTTGCTTCCTTAATATTGTTTTGATTTGTCAGGAGTCTGATGGAATACTCCCCAGTGCAGTTCCAACAACACTCGAGAAGCTCGACACCATCCAGGACAAAGCAGCCCCGCTCAATTGGCACCACAAACATCCAGTCCCTCCATGGGGCAGCCGTGTGTACCATCTACAAGATGCACTGCAGCATCTCACCGAGGCTCCTTCCACAGCATCTTCCAGACTCACCACCACTGCCAGCTAGAAGGACAAGAGCACAGATACATGGGAACACCACTGCCTGGAGCTTCCCCTCCAAGTCATTCACCATCCTGATTTGGAAATATATCATCACTGTTTCTTCACTGTCACTGGGTCAAAATCCTGGAAATTCCTTCCTGACAGCACAGTGGGTGTACCTACACCAGATGGACAGCAGTGGTTCAGGGAGGCAGCTCACCAGCACCTTCTGAAGGGTGATTAGGAATGGGCAATAAATCCTGATCTCAGATAAAAACATTTCTTTGTCTTTCACTGTATTTTGAAATAGTTTGTGTAGTGCAGGAGTGAGTACCTGCACTGTTTGTGTGGCGCGTGAGTGAGTGAGTGAGTGAGTGAGTGAGTGAGTGAAATTCTAGCCTCAGATTGAGGGACGCGATCACTTTGCAACCGCAAATGCTGTCCCCCACTGTCCAAACTTGTAACAGTTCTCCCTCTGTGTCTCCCTGTGTCACTGTCTCACTGTGTTTCTCACTCCCTGTCCCTCTCTCTCTCTATTCCTCCCTGTACCTCTCTCTGTCTCTTTGTGTTTCTCTCTCTTTCTCTGTCTCCCTCTGTCTCTCTCTCTCTCTGTCTCACTCCATATCTCTTTCGGTGTCTCTATGCCTCTGTGTGTGTCTCTCTCACTATTTGATTTGATTTACTATTGTCACATGTTTAAACATACAGTGAACAGTAATGTTTCTTGTGTGCTATACAGACAAAGCATGCCATTGGTGGCACAGTGATTAGCACTGCCGCTTCACAGCGCCAGGGACCTGGGTTTGATTCCCAGCTTGGGTCACTGACTGTGTGAAGTCTGTACATTCTCCCCGTGTCTGTGTGGGTTTCCTCTGGGTGCTTTGGTTTCCTCCCACATTCTGAAAGATCAACTTAATGCGAGGTAGGTCCATTCAAAAGTCTGACAGCAGCAGGGAAGAAGCTGTTCTTGAGTCGGTCGGTACGGGACCTCAGACTTCTATCCTGTATCTTTTTCCCAAAAGAAGAAGGTGGAAGAGAGAATGTCCGGGGTGTGTAGGGTTCTTAACTATCCTGGCTGCTTTGCTGACACAGCGGGAAATGTAGACAGAGCCAATGGATGGGAGGCTGGTTTGTGTGATGGATTGGGCTACATTCACAAACATTTGTAGTTCCTTGCGGTCTTGGGCAGAGCAGGAGCCCAGACCAAGCTGTGATACAACCAGAAAGAATGCTTTCTATGGTGCATCTGTAGAAGTTGGTGAGAGTCATAGTCTTCTGAGAAAGTAGAGGCATTGTTGGGCTTTCTTAACTATAGTGTCAGCATGGGGGGACCAGGACAGGTTGTTGGTGATCTGGACACCTAAAAACCTCAAGCTCTCGACCCTTTCTACTTTGTCCCCGTTGATGTAAACAGGGGCATGTTCTCCTTTACATTTCCTGAAGTCGATGACAATCTCCTTCATTGTTGACATTGAGAGAGGGATTATTATTGCCGCACCAGTTCACCAGATTCTCTATCTCATTCCTGTACTCTGTCTTATCATTGTTTGAGATCTGACCCACTATGGTGGCATCATCGGCAAACTTGAAAATCGAGTTGGAGGGGAATTTGGCCACACAGACATAGGTGTATAAGGAGTATAACGGGGAGCTGAGAATTCAGCCTTGTGGGGCACCGGTGTTGAGGTCGATTGTGGAGGAGGTGTTGTTGCTGTTCCTTACTGTTTGTGGTCTGTCTGTCTCTCTCTGTGTGATTCTCTCTCTGACTCTCTGTGCCTCTCTCTGTGTCTGCCTCAGTGTCTCTGTGTCTCTCTCCATTCCAAACCATTGTCGCAGACTCAGGAAATGCCAACTTTTTGCAGTGAGACTGAAATAGGATCTTTTTAATGAATGAAATTACGATGATTCTTCTGGTTTCTCTGGGTCTCACTCTGGGTAGTTTTGGTTCAGCTCAATGGACCTACCTGTCGACCAGTCTTGGACGCTGGATGTTAGAGCCACAGTAGTTGAGCCCATCCACAGTGTGTGCTGCCCACAGACTCAGGTGGTTGTGCCCCTGAGTGTGAACACTTCCAGCTTGATTCACTTCCACCTTTCTCTCACACAGGATGTGTGGAGCTCCCCACACAAACTGCAACTAAACAGGAGCTCCTGCTGTTGGAATACAGGGAAGATTAGAATCACACAATCCCTACAGTGCAGAAGGAAGCCATTTGGCCCATCGAGTCTGTACTGACAGCAATCCCACCCAGGCCCTATTCCTGTAACCCCATACATTTACCCTAGCTAACCCCCCTGATATTATGGAGCAATTGAGCCTGGCCTAACCCACACATCTTTAGAATGTGGGAGGAAAACCCACACAGACACAGGGAGAATGTGCAAACTCCACACAGACAGTGACCCAAGCTGGAAATTAAACCTGGGTCCCTGGCACTGTGCAGTAGCAGTGCTAACCACTGTGCTACCCAATTATTTCCATATCGAAACATCCTAAGCTTTAAAATGTATATATTTCATACAATTAAACATTCAAAATAATAATCTGTCACTGTAGGCCATCTTTAACAAAGAAAGGGCCCAGAGACCTTTGGCTCAGATAATAGTCAAACACAGAAACATTGAAGTCAATATTTGAATGTGTTACAGACGGAGGAGCAAAGATAAACAGAAATACATAAAGGACAGAAGAGTAACAAGGAAGAGAGTAAGATCAACAAGATCATCAATGTGCGGATCCACAAGAGATGGGTGAGATCCAAAGTGAATATTTTTCATCAGTATTTACTGTTGAGAAAAGCATGGATGTTAGGGAACTTTGGGAAATAAATAGTGATATCTTGAGGAGCGTATGTATTACAGAGAAGGAGGTGCTGGAAGTCTTAAAGCGCATCAAGGTAGATAAATCCCCGGGACCTGATGAAGTGTATCCCAGGATGTTGTGGGAGGCTAGGGAGGGAATTGCGGGTCCCCTAGCAGAGATATTTCAATCATCAATAGTCACGGGTGAGGTGCCTGAAGATTGGAGAGTGGCAAATGTTGTGCCTTTGTTTAAAAAGGGTTGCAGAGAAAAGCCTGAAAACTACAGGCCAGTGAGTCCCACATCTGAGGTGGGTAAATTGTTGGAAGTATTTTGACAGACAGGATCTACAGGCATTTAGAGACGCAAGGACCGATTAGGGACAGGCAGCGTGGCTTTGTGAGTGGAAAATCACAAATTTGACTGAGTTTTTTGAAGGGGTAACTAAGAAGGTAGATGAGGGCAGTGCAGTTGATGTTGTCTACATGGACTTTAACAAGGCCTTTGACAAGGTACCGTATGGTAGGTTGTTGCATAAGGTTAAATCTCACGGGATCAAGGGTGAGGTATCTAAATGGATACAAAATTAGCTTCTTGACACAATGAGAAGGCTCACATCAGGTTAAAGTCCAACAGGTTTATTTGGAAACATCACTAACTTTCGGAGCGCTGCTCCTTCGTCAGGTGAGTGGGAGTTCTGACCACAAACAGGACATATAAAGGCACACACTCAGTTTACAGAATACTGATTAGAATGTGAGTCTTTACAGCGAATCAGGTCTTAAAGGTACAGACAATGTGAGTGAGAGAGGGTTAAGCGCAGGTTAAAGAGATGTGTATTATCTCCAGACAGGACAGTTAGTGAGATTTTACAAGCCCAGGCAAGTCACGGGGGTTACAGATAGTGTGACATGAACCCAAGGTCCCTGTTGAGGCCGTCCTCCTTCGTGTGGAACTTGGCTATCAGTCTCTGCTCAGCGACTCTGCGCTGTCGTGTGTCGTGAAGGCCGCCTTGGAGAACGTTTACCCGAAGATCAGAGGCCGAATGCCCGTGACCACTGAAATGTTCGCCAACAGGAAGGGAACAGTCTTGCCTGGTGATTGTCGAGCGATGTTCATTCATCCATTGTCGTAACGTCTGCATGGTCTCCCCAATGTACCATGCTTCGGGACATCCTTTCCTGCAGCGTATCAGGTAGACAATGTTGGCCGAGTTGTAAGAGTATTTACCGTGTACCTGGTGGATGGTGTTCTCACGTGAGATGATGTCATCCATGTCAATGATCTGGCATGTCTTGCAGAGGTTGCTGTGGCAGGGTTGTGTGGTGTTGTGGTCACTGTTCTCCTGAAGGCTGGGTAGTTTGCTGCGAACAATGGTCTGTTTGAGGTTGTGTGGTTGTCTGAAGGCAAGAAGTGGGGGTGTGGGGATAGCCCTGGCGAGATGTTCATCTTCATCAATGATATGTTGAAGACTCTGGAAAAGATGTCGTAGCTTCTCCGCTCCGGGGAAGTACTGGACGACGAAGGGTACTCTGTCCACTGTGTCCCGTGTTTGTCTTCTGAGGAGGTCGGTGCGGTTTTTCACCGTGGCGATCTATGAGTCGAGCACCATATCCTGTTCTTATGAGGGCATCTTTCAGCGTCTGGAGGTGTCTGTTACAATCTTCCTGATCTGAGCTGATCCTGTGTATACGGAGGGCTTGTCCGTAGGGGATGGCTTCTTTAATGTGTTTAGGGTGGAAGCTGGAGAAGTGGAGCATCGTGAGGATGGCCAATTACTCCCATACACACAAGTAAGGGGCAGTTAAAGAAAATGGTATTCTTTTACAGGTTGTAGAATCATAGAATCCCGACAGTGCAGAAGGAGGCCATTCAGCCCATCGAGTCTGCACCGACCACAATCTCACCCAGGCCCTTTTCCCGTAACCCCATGTATTTACCCTGCTAGTCCCCTGACACTAAGGGGAAATTTAACATGGCCAATTGACATAACCAGCGTATCTTTGGAGTGTGAGAGGAAACCCACACAGACACAGGGAGAATGTGCAAGCTCCACACAGACAGTCACTCAAGCTGGGTCCCTGGTGCTGTGAGGCAGCAGTGCTAACCCACTGTGCCACCATGCCACCCATAAACAAAAGAATGGTTTATTGTTGTCATGTTGGACAGAAGAACAGGCGCTGTGCGCTCAATATCAAAAGAAGAGTTTCCCACTCTTGAACTGTAACTCAGATGGAGTCAACTGTCAGGAATATTTCAGGATTTGAACAGATGAATGTTCACAAAGCATTTGTAGTTTCGATACCAGGAAGTTCAATTTCTTTATCGATGGACTTAGAGTTTTGGAATCAAGCTGGGAGATTCTTTTAAGATGCCTTCAAGTTCATAAAGACAAAGCTGATACAGCCGATTGCCGTGACTTGTCTCTTTTGGAGCTTTCTACAAACTGCTAGCTTTAATTTAGAAAGGGACAGCGTACGGCATGGCTGCCCAATCAGGTGCTGTTTACAAATCCTTTCCCAATCCGCTATCAGACTTTGATTTGTTACATCCTGGGCGGGGTTGTTTCCAGTCATTTTCCCCGGGATTCAGGGCCCTGGGAATTGATCTGTTCAAGTTCTGGATGACTTCAGCAAACGGGTGTTGACCATTCATCATTAGAAATGGGTCCCATTGCTTTCCTCAGACAGAGGTTACTGTCTGGCATGTCCAGTAAAGGGCAGAGTCCCCACTCAGGGCGTTTTAGTTAGGAACTTTCTGGAAGCTTCAGATGGTCCATTGACGTTGCAATGGTCATTGGTGGTCATCTTAACCATTCATCAATGTCCATTTTAAACAAAGGACAGTTCCAGGGACCGCTACATGGACACAGAACTCAGATAACAAATCAGAGAGGAGGGGGAGATTGAAAATGATCCAGGAGGGGAATTCTGAACTTGAGGTTTTGCTGGATCTGGAGCCCAAGGGGATTGGGAAGTGGGTGTGAGTGAGGACACCAGCGACAGAGTTCTAAATGTGCCATAGAGCGTGGAAGATAGGAGAACAAGGGAGCTGGATTGGAATAGGCAATTCTAGAGGCAGCAGAGGCATGGATAAAGATCTCAGCAGGAGATGGATCGTGATGGAGCAGAGTTAGCTGATGTGCCAGAATTGAACTTAAGAACATAAGAACATAAGAAATAGGAGCAGGAGTCGGCCATCTAGCCCTTCGAGCCTGCCCCGCCATTCAATAAGATCATGGCTGATCTGAAGTGGATCAGTTCCACATTCCCGCCTTCTCCCCATAACCCTTAATCCCCTTGCCTACCAAAAACCCATCAACCCGCGTCTTTAATATATTTAGCGAGGTAGCTTCCACCACTTCAACGGGCAGAGAATTCCAGAGATTCACCACCCTTTGAGTGAAGAAGTTCCTCCTCAACTCTGTTCTAAACCGCCCCCAGCTTATCTTGAGTCTGTGCCCCCTAGTCCTGCTATCCTTTCTGAGCGGGAAGAGCCTCTCCACCTCTACCCTATCCATCCCATTCATCATCTTATACGTCTCAATAAGATTCCCCCCTCATCCTTCTAAACTCCAACGAGTACAAGCCCAGTCTATTCAGCCTCTCCTCATAGCTCAACCCCCTGAACTCCGGTATCAGCCTAGTAAACCTCCTCTGCACTCCCTCCAAGGCCAAAATATCCTTGTGTAAGTGCGGCGACCAAAACTGCACACAGTACTCCAGCTGCGGCCTCACCAGTGCCCTGTACAGTTGCAGCAAGACCTGCCTACTTTAATATTCAATCCCCCTCGCTATAAAGGCCAGCATCCCATTCGCCTTCCTGATCACCTGCTGCACCTGCAGACTGGGTTTTTGCGACTCATGCACAAGGACCCCCAGGTCCCTCTGCACCGTAGCATGCTGCAGTTTTTCACCCTGTAAGTAGTAGTCCTTCCTACCATTATTCCTACCAAAGTGGATAACCTCACACTTGCCAACATTGTATTCCATCTGCCAGGTCCTCGCCCACTCGCTCAGCCTATCTAGATCCCTCTGCAGACTTTCTACACCCTCCGCACAATTTGCTTTTCCACTTATCTTTGTGTCATCAGCAAATTTCGACACCCTACACTCGGCTCCCTCCTCCAGATCATCTATATAAATGGTAAATAGCTGAGGCCCCAGCACCGATCCCTGGGGCACTCCACTAGTCACCAACCGCCAATCCGAATAGCACCCATTGACACCCACTCTCTGCCTCCTATTTGACAGCCAATCCCCTATCCACGCTAACACCTTACCCCCAACTCCATGCCCCCTAACCTTCTGTAACAACCTTTTGTGCGGCACCTTATCAAACGCCTTCTGAAAATCGAGAAACACCACATCCACCAGTTCCCCTCCATCCACCGCACTAGACACATCCTCATAGAATTCCAATAAATTCGTCAGACACGATTTCCCCTTAACGAAACCGTGCTGCATCTGCTCTATCAAACAATTCTCCTCAAGATGCCTCACTATTTCTTCTTTGATGACGGATTCCAGCATTTTTCCTACAACAGACATTAAACTAACCAGCCTATAATTCCCTGCCTTTTGCCTGCTACCCTTTTTAAACAACGGCGTAACATTAGCCGTTTTCCAATCTTCCGGCACTTCCCCGGAATCCAGCGAGGTTTGGAAAATAATCACCAAGGCATCCACTATCACCTCCGCCATTTCCTTCAGAACCCTGGGATGCATTCCATCCGGTCCTGGGGACTTGTCCACAATCAGTCCCTCCAGTCTGTCGAGCACCGCCTCTCTAGTAACAATAATGTCATTCAGGCCCTCCACTCCTACCACCTTTCCATCGCTAACACCCGGCAAACTATTCACGTCCTCCTCCGTGAAGACTGAAACAAAAAAGTTATTCAAGACCTCAGCCATTTCCTCATCCCCTACCACTAAGTCCCCCCTCTCATCCTCTAAGGGTCCAACATTCACCCTAGCCAGGGTGAACTTCTTCAGGGAAGGTTGGGAACAGGTTCAGTGGAAGGAAGGGGCTGGACAGAGTAAATAGGGAGAAACTGTTCCCATTGGCGAAGGGTTGAGAACCAGAGGACACAGATTTAAGGCATGTGGTAAGAGAATCAGAGGCAGCATGAGGAGGGAGGTTTTAACACAGTCCTTATCGAGAATGCACTGTCTGAGGGTGTGCTGGAGGCAGACTCAATTGTGGCTTTCGGAATGGAATTGGACAATTGTCCGGAGAGAGAGAGGAGCAAAGTTTGGGGTTACAGGGAGAAGGAGGGGAGTGGGACTAGCTGGGTTACTGTTGCTGAGGGCTAGCACCGACATGATGAGCTAAACAGCCTCTCTCTGCAGTAACCAATCTCTGTGATTCTGTGAAAATAGGTGGTCTCTATGCGTGCTAAAGAAGCTCAGATTAAGTGTTGATGTGTCAGAGGCAGGCAGCAGTGTATGAGGAAAAGCCCTAACACGGTTATAAATCTTTTTAAGTTTATTTCTGGTTGTCAGAAGTAAGCTTACGTTAACACTGCAATGAAGTTACTGTGAATATGCCCTAGTTACCACACTCTGGCACCTGTTTGGGTACATTGAGGGAGTATTTATCATGGCCAATGCGCCTAACCAGCACATGTCTGGACTGTGGGAGGAAACCGGAGCATCCAGAGGAAACCCCTGCAAACACGGGGAGAATGTGCAGACTCCATACAGAGAGTGACCCGAGCTGGAAATTGAACCTGGGTCCCTGGCGCTGTGAGGCAGCAGCGCTAACCCACTGTACATTCTGCCATGTGAACTCCAAAACCCAACTTTGTCTTTTTGTCACTCACGTGGAACAGGTTCTCACATCCCAAAAGGAAATTAGGGCAGGGGAGTGAGAGATTCCAGCTGCATTAAAATGCTAATAAACCATTGCACCAACTTCAGATCATTAACAGGGAGCCAGAGAGGGAGCTGCTATACTACAGCTGGCCACAAGATGGCAGAGAATACCCTAGATTCCAGGCACCCAGCAGGGAGGGGAAATGGGTTTAAAATTTTGTTAGAACTTACGATCCTTATTTAATGCAGCAATTTAAAAATATACTTTGCAGAACTATGAGTGATCATTTAGAATGAGTTGATAACAACCTCTGTAAGGGGAAAGTTCTGGAAGAGGTGGATCTGGAGGTTTAAACAGCAGAGAAAGACAAAATGTAACACTGAGTCACTGAAGGAGATAATGAAGACAGGTGATCAAAGGGATAGGTTTTAAGCAGCACCTTAAAGGAGGAAAGGGAGGAGGAGAAGGGAATTGCGGATGTCTGGGGTTTGATTAACTCGGTTCACTGTTCAGTGGGAGTGGGATGCAGAGTGAGGGCAATGCCACACCTTCAATCCCTGGATTGGGATCTATCCAGTTATATAACCAGTGGGACAGAGGGACCAATGGTTCTGCGCTACAGTTAATGACATTTTCTCCAGAACCAGGATGCAGGCAGCTGAAAACAACCATCAACAGTGGAGTGAGTAAAGTGGGAGAAACATTACAAACCAAAATTAGAGAGTGATCCATGCATTGCTGGTAAAAAACATTCCATTTTGGAATGTGGTCTTTATGTTGGTTTCCTTGATGCTAAAATCCTTTGCATAGATTGGAGATTTTTTCACTCAGGACTATTTACATAAATTCTCTCTCGCAACATGCTCATCAATGCAGATATTCAGACTATTGTTAAAATGCTCAGCCAGTGTCGACTGAAGTCCTTTTGTCAACATTCTTTCATTCACGGGACGTGGGTGTCACTGGCTGGCCAGCATTTACTGCCCATCCCTTAGTACCCTTGTGAAGGTGGTGGTGAGCTGCCTTCTTGAACCCACTGCAGTCCCTGTGTGGTGTAGGTACACCCACAGTGCTGTTAGAGAAAGAATTCCAGGATTTTGATCCAGTGACAGTGAAAGAACGGCTGATATATTTCCAAGTCAGGATGGTGAGTGGTGTTCTCCCATGTATCTGCTGCTCTTGTCCTTCTAGAAGGAAGTGGTCATGGGTTTGGATGGTGCTGTCTAAGGAGCCTTGGTGAGTGGCTGCAGTGCATCTTGTGGATGGCACACACGGCTGTCACTGTGCCAGATGGTGGAGGAAGTGGGTGTTTGTAGATGTGATGCCAATCGAGTGGGGCTGCTTTGTCCTGGATGGTGTCGAGCTTCTTGAGTGTTGTTGGAGCTGCACCCATCCAGGTAAGTGGGGAGTATTCCATCAGACTCCTGACTTGTGCCTTGTCGATGATGGACAGGCTTTGGGGTGTCAAGAGGTAAGTTACTCACTGCAGTATGCCTAGCTACTGACCTGCTCTTGCAACTACTGTTGATGTGGCTAGTCCAGTTCAGTCTCTGGTCAATGGTAACACCCTGGATGTCGATAGTGAGAAATTCGAAGATGGCAATTCAACATCAAAGACAGATGTTAATCCTCTCTCATTGGAGATAGTCACTACCTGACACTTGTGTGGCGTGGATGTTACTTGCCACTTGTCAGCCCAAGCCTGGATATTGTCCTGGTCTGTCTGATTCACTATCTGAGTTGTGAATGGTGTGGAACCTTGTGTAATCATCAGTGAACATCTGACCTTATGATGGAAGGAAGATCATTGATGAAGCAGAGGTGTCCTCAAACTGAGATGACTGACCTCCAACCACCACAACCATCTTTTTTTAGTGCCGGGTGTGAATCCACCCAGTGGAGAGAGTTCTCCCTGATATCAGTGACTCCAGTTTTGCTGCGGCTCCTTGATGCCACACTCGCTCAGATGCTGCCTCGCTGTCAGGGGCTGTCAGGTCGCCTCATCTTATTATAAAACATGGAAATAATCTGACTAATTAAGGTTTCCCTCTAAGCCACTCACCATCCTAATTTGGAAATCTAACACTGTTCTCGCACTGTCAATGGATCAAAATCCTGGAACTCTCTAACAGCACTGTGGGTGTACCTACACCATCAAGTGGGGGCTACAGAGTGGCACAGTGATTAGCACTGCTACCTCACAGCACCAGGGATCTGGGTTCAATTCCAGCCTTGGATAACTGTGCAGAGTCTACACATTCTCCCCATGTCTGCATGGGTTTCCTCTGGGTGCTCTGGACTCTGCCCACTCTCCAAAGATGTACAGGTTGGATGGATTAGCCACAAGAAATAAGAAATAGGAGCAGGAGTAGGCCATCTAGCTCCTCGAGCCTGCCCCACCATTTAATAAGATCATGGCTGATCTGATAGTGGTTCAGTTCCACTTACCCACCTGCTCCCCATAACCCTTAATTCCCTTATTGGTCAGAAATCTATCTACCCGTCACTTAAACACATTTAATGAGGTAGCCTCCACCACTTCAATGGGCAGAAAATTCCTGAGGTTCACTACCGTCTGGGACAAGAAGTTCCTCCTCAACTCTGTTCTAAACTGACTCCCCCTTATTTTGAGGTTGTGCCCTTTAGCTCTTGTTTCCTTTCTAAGTGGGAAGAATCTCTCTGCTTCTACCCTGTCTAGCCCCTTCATTATCTTATATGTCTCTATAAGATCTCCCCTCTGCCTTCTAAACTCCAACAATTACAGGCCCATGGTAAATGTGTGGGGTTAAGGGGATAGGGCAGGCAAGAGGGCCGGGGTAAGATGCTTTGTCAGAGGGTCAGTGTAGTCTCGATGGACTCTGAATAACTTCTTTTTGCACCTTGAGGATTCCATGAACTGCAGCATTTCAAGAAGGTGACACCTTCTCAAGGGCAATTAGGGATGGGCAGTAAATGCCAGTCTCGACGGTGATGCCCACGTCAAAGAACAGGAAGAAAATGAGCTTTGATGCTCATTTTAAATCTATTAAATCTGATGAATGGATTTAATAGTTTGGAAATGAACAATTTAGTTGAATCTGAAATAACTGCAACCCCGTGACATTGTTGCTGGAATTTAATTGGTGAAGTTCTTCCAGATGGAAATCTGTCGGAACCATTCTGTTCCCATTGGAGCCACCAATCAATATCTCCACAGCTGAGAAAAGGTGTAAATAGAAATGTTTTATTAAATTCCCAGAATTTCCAACATATTGTTCATTTGTACAATCCTGGCTCCATCCATTTGGGTGCTCCAAGTCTGCACAAGATAATTCACCATCTTTTAACTCCTGTAGACTTCATGTCTTCTCTGAACTGGACAGAATCCTTACTGTCCAAAAGCAAGGAGTCATTGTCCAAAGAAAGAGCTGTGTGAACACCACACTCGGTCTGCTTTATTGCCAATACCTTCAAAAACATGGTCATTAATGTAATGTAGGAAATTCAGGATTCATGCTCTATGTCCAATCTTGTAAATTTACACACACACAACTCTGGGAAGAGTCCAAGTGTAAACTGACAGGAAGTATAAGATGGAGCAGGAAGTATGTTTCACTGGGACATTCCTGTCTTCACATTGTTAGATATTTAACACCTCCCTTACCCTCGATTGAAAATCTAAAATCACTCAATAGTCTCTATTAATTGGCACCAACCTCAAAAAATAAACATGGTCTCTCTCGGATTGTTCCATCCTCAAATCCCCAAATCAGACCCCCCCGGAGGTGTCGATGAACCTACTTAAATTCAAACCTGGAAGTGAAACCTCACCTCTGGTATGGTTGTGACAGAGATATTTTTCTTTTTTGGAACTCAGTCGTGACAGGAAACATCTGGGGGGCGGTGGTGGGGGTGTATGGGGACAGCGGGAACACTTGAGGGATGTCTGTAAAGCATCTGTGAAACATCCTTGCTGATTGCTGCTGTGTGACTGATCAAAATAGTTCATTCAGGAAGGAAAGAACTGAACCACAATGTCATAGGGGACAAGAAGCAAAATCAAGGTGTCAAAATCCCCAAATATCTCATCTACCCAACCCTACCTACCCCACACATGGCAAACTCTGCAGATTGCACTTTGGAATTACCAGCTCTCTCAGAACTCAGCGTACCAGAATGGAAGGAAATCACCCTCTGTTGTGTTTTTGAGTTTAAAAATTGGCAAGTCATGTTGCAGCTTTATAAAACATTAGTTAGGTCGCACTTGGAATATAGTGTTCAATTCTGGTCACCACATTACCAGAAGGATGTGGAGGCTTTGGAGAGTGTACAGAAAAGATTTACCAGGATGTTGCCTGGTATGGAGAGCATTAGCTATGAGGAGAGTTTGGAGAAACTTGGTTTGTTCTCACTGGAACAACGGTGGTTGAGGGCCAACCTGATAGAAGTCTACAAGATTATGAGAGGCATGGACAGAGTAGATAAACAGAAGCTTCATGTCAGGGTGGAAGAGTCAATTACTAGGGGGCATAGGTTTAAGGTGCGAGGGGCAAGGTTTAAAGGAGATGTACAAGGCAAGTTTTTTTTACACAAAGGGTGGTGGGTGCCTGGAACTCGCTGCCGGGAGAGGTAATGGAAGTGGATACGGTAGTGACTTTTAAGGGACATCTTGACAAATATATGAATAGGATGGGAATAGAGGGATACAGTCCCTGGAAGGGAAGGAAGTTTTGGTTCAGTCAGGCAGCATGTTCGGTACAGGCTTGGAGGGCCGAAGGACCTGTTCCTGTGCTATAATTTCCTTGTTTTTTTGTGGAATTGTGTGTTTAATAAGATCCTTTCACTGCTGGGGATACTTACACAGTAACCATCCTGACATTGGTGTTCACTGATGTGCACAATGCCTCCCAGTCTGTTTCAAAAGGGACAAGATAGATCGGAGATGAAGGAGAGTCATAGAAAACTAGTATAAAAGGTCCTTGTTTTAAATTTAATGAGTAGATGAGGTTAAGGTGAAGATTACAAGGTGCCTTGTACATAGAACAAGGATTCACATTGCGCCTAACACAATATGCAAAGGTGTTATCTGTATAACTGCAAGTTAACCAAGTATTATGAAATTAAACTGTGTTCTTAATGTGTGCCTTGCAAAACCTTGGCCAACCGACAATCTAACTGCTCAGCATGATGGGAAGTAGACAATATTAGACAGACTGAATTCTTTGGGAGAATGGGGCATAGAGAGAGTTCTCCTTATCAGCTTGGGTTTGGCAGCTGCAAGTTAATCAGGGCTTTGGAATGTTGATAAGGAGGCCAGATTCAGGCAGGAGAACTGGCTCCCTTTGCCAAGTAAAATCTGCAGGTGTCAGAGAATAAACTTTCTCTAGTTAGGTTTCTTAGTAACAAGGGAAGAAACTTCAGGTGCAATGAACTAATGAGCTCCTGATCCTGCTGACAGCTGGAGCATTATTGGCTAAGTTTACAATATGTAATATTGTAATTGGACCCTCGAGTTTGTGTGACAGCTCGGCAGGAAATTGAAGTCTTCAGAAGAGTATATCAATCTCACACTTGTACTGTTACATCAGAGTGGACAGTCAGCACTCACTGACTATCTTTTCTCCTGATGCATACATTAGCAATAAAACTCTTTTGTTCTTTGAATTCATGCTGCCTTTCGTGGTCTCCGTATTGGTTGAATGAGGTCAGCTGATTACAAGGCCCCCCACAGGCACTCCTCGGAAAATTCCCCTTACAAGAGTACCAACTTTTTAAAGTTTATTTCAATCTCCTGGATGATTTCTGGGTTAACCCTTTGTGACCTGAATTTTTTTTAAATTAGAAAAAAATACAAACTGAACCAGAAACACTTTCTGGATCAAATCAGTAAAAATCTCAGTGTGTCACCCTTAGGTTTTCAGAAACTGCAAGATGTGGGTAGCAATGTTTCCGTAAGATTTTCATTGTATGAAGTCATGATCCACATATGGGAATAGAGTTTCAGACACATCGGGTGCGATCTTACCAGCCGTTCATGCCACTTCCCCCCCACAGCGAGGTCGGAAAATTTGGCAGCCCACCAACTCTCCATTCACTGCGGTGGGATGGGAAAATCCTGCTGGTGTGAACGATGGTAAGATTCTGGGGGTTGTCACCAAGGGTGAGAGACTCCAGAACAAGGGGTAAGTTTTCTGAAAATCCATCACAAAGATGCGGATCCAACAAACTGTTCTGTTGTGTTTTGTGTTTCAGTGGAAACTGTGAAAGCAGAAACATTTCTGTATGATACTCAGCGATATCTCAAAAATAAAATGATGTTGGAAGACCGGTTTTAACAGTATTGTGAAAAAACTTTATTTAATTTGTTATACACCAACTGCTTTACAAAAACTAGGAAACACTTCAGATGTATCTTAATGAAAATGTAAAACATGCAATAAGCAAAGTGATAATTACAAGGATATCTCCTTCTAATGCATGTGGTTAGAAGCTGTAATTGATGGAATTAAACACTTGGTTTTCAGAGGCAAAACTAACAATTAAAATATAAAATCTATAATGGCAGGAAACACAAAACTGTTTCAATTTTATAACAAGCACAATATTGACTTTCTTGCTGATTTAACCAACACAACATGAATAAAAAGGATATGTGGGAAGCTAATTAAACTTTCCCTGGCTGGAAATGACTGAAATGTAAATGATGGCAGTTAAAGCAAGCTAAGAATCAGGCAGAATATCAAAAAAGGCTTTGATTACACAAAGGTTCCTTTAAATGAATCCACTTCTCATCACACTGAAAACATGTAACCGCTAAACCGGGATACATCCACAAGTTCCCAGAAACAATTGTACTTTTATTCGGCTGTAACCAATCACCAAGGAACTTAAAATGGTAATGCCTGCACTAAAGCACAGAGGGGAAGGCCATATTTAACTGATTCACATTTATACAGTAATTCAGAGAGCAGGTTTCCTCCCAAAGACAGAAATGAACCCAAATGACAGAACTATAGGGAGGGGATAGCTTGATCTTGGGATTGGACCTAGCTCAGCACAACATCGAGGGCTGAAGGGCCTGTACTGTGCTGTAATGTTCTATGTTTCTAAGTAACCATTACGATAATCATTTATGGTAATTTTCCAGTGATTTCTTTTATTTGAAATCAGCCCAATCAGAGCCACATTGACTGACTTCAATTTCTGGTGGGATCTGAACTGAGAGCTGCTCAGAAAGCACCCTAACCACTTGTGTAACCAGAGGTCAGGCCTTTCAACACTCAACCTCACTGTAAACAACACTGGCAAAACTTAAACTGTCCAGCTGAGGAAATATTCACTGATTGAAATGGATTAAATTGAAACATTGCTGGAGGAAATTAAAACCTTAAACCTCCCTAATAGCACCGTGGGTGACCTATACTACATGGACTGCAGTGATTCAAGAAGGCAGCTCACCACCACCTTCTCAAAAGGGCAGTTAGGGATGGGTAATAAATGCCAGCCTTGGCCAGTAAGTTATCCCATGAAGGAATTGGAACATCTCAGCGCAGCTTGTGCTTAAGTTACAGGTTTCACTGCAAATGTTCACGTTATTAATGATCACATCAGAACTAAAGGAATATCTATAAACACTATACTTTTGCTTCCCTGCTTTCATTGGGTCAATTTAATCCAGTAAAATATTAGCCCTGTTTAGGTTAACAATTCTTCTTGAACAGGTTCAAGGGGCTGAATGGCCTCCTCCCATTCCTTTGTATTGCGCCTTCTAAGGTCTTTATTCCAATTAAAGCTTTAGTTTTTTTTAACAAGGCAATACCATTTTAAATTCAAATATAAAAATATAAACAAACGTTCAAGCATCTCATCTCATCTTGCTGGTGAAAAACTCAGTGCTGCCCATGAGGGGAAGCCAATCACATCCCCATCACCAGGAAACCAGCACTGCCAGCAGAGCCTGTCCTATGAACCATGGAAGAGATGAACGGCACTGCAAACAGCATTATTATAACTCTGCTCAACCTTAACAGAACTGGAATGTTCCATGAAGCTGTTGAGGTCGGGAATGCTTTCCGCCGTGTCTCCAAAGCCATGATAGTGACCGTACTGCAGTGGGTCATCACCATCGAGGCCTCCAGCTGGGTGGCAGGACGGTAACATGGGCTTGGCAGCGACACAGCTGCCCGGGCTCCCATTGTGGTGCAGCGAGCCACACGTCTCCGAGAGGGGCTGGCCGCCTTGGTCGGTTCCGTCTGGCTGAAATCCGCTTCCATTGCAGGAGATCGGGGTGGGGACGCTCACGAATTCTCCTATGAATTGGGATCCTGCGATGGAAATATCACCCACTTTGTTCATCTGAACTGCAGAGAAACTACAGCCTTGGAAGGATCCGTTTGTGACAGGCTGATTGGTCAACACTTTATCCATGTAGTTACATTCGCCCATATCTGTGGTGAGATACAGACCTATCACAGTGCTGGAACATGACAGCCTTATTCTAAAAAGCCATTTCAGACTCCATTTGTGCCCCCTTTCAGTTGGAACAGGGGCTGAGCGGTTATGGAATGGCGATCGGGGGGACTGGGGGGGGGGGGGGGGAGGGGTTGCGGTAGGGGGCAGTGATTGAGTGGCTGGGGGGAAGAAAATGGCCAGACAGTCCTGATGCTGCCAGTGACGAAGGTTCACAATGATCTGAGTTAGGTGTTCTGACAATGAAAGGTTCGACCTCTCTCTCTCGCTCCAGCCTCCCTATTCTAAGACTGAGCACTCTAGAATTATTCAAACACAGGCTGGGTCAGACGAGTGGGACTGTGGAGATTCTTGTTTTTCAGTGCAGAAGTTTACATTTATAGAGTGAGTTTAACCATCACCAGGGATGGAATTTAATGTCCTTCCCAGTGGGAAGGGGCTGGGTGGGGCCCCAATGACTTCCTGTCTCTGTCCCAGCAAAGCCTGGGGCACAGGGTGGCCAATCCTGCAGGAGTGGTCTGGAATCTCCAAGAATTAAAGAATAATTTCATGGACCCTGCTGTGTGAGACCCCCGTCACTCCCTCTGGCCGCTCTGCGAGACCCCCGTCACCCTCTCCGGCCGCTCTGCGAGACCCCCGTCACCCTCTCCGGCCGCTCTGCGAGACCCCCGTCACCCTCTCCGGCCGCTCTGCGAGACCCCCGTCACCCTCTCCGGCCGCTCTGCGAGACCCCCGTCACCCTCTCCGGCCGCTCTGCGAGACCCCCGTCACCCTCTCCGGCCGCTCTGCGAGACCCCCGCCACCCTCTCCGGCCGCTCTGCGAGACCCCCGCCACCCTCTCCAGCCGCTCTGCGAGACCCCCGTCACCCTCTCCAGCCGCTCTGCGAGACCCCCGCCACCCTCTCCAGCCGCTCTGCGAGACCCCCGCCACCCTCTCCAGCCGCTGAGTGGGGACCACTCCCAATCATCTCCATTAAATAATGCCCAATAAGACTGACTAAGAGATTTTGCTAAAAGTTGTGAATTTTGTTTTCTTAAAATGTTGCAGGGATAATTGGACAAGGGGTTTGGAGACAGCAGGGAGGGGGCACTGGGGGGTGTAGGGCTGAAGGTTCTGGCAGGAACGGTGATGTTGTATTTACAAAGGGCAGTATCAGGAGCAGCTCAGGACCGTAGGGGCAGGGGGTCTGAGGCTAACGCAGACATTGGCTCCATCAAGAATAATGATGGTTAATGGAGAATTCAACAGTCAGGACAAGTTTCAAACAGCACACAAAGTTCGTTACACTTCAAGACAAATCAAGATAACGGCAGATCTTTTTTTTAGAACCATTCAGCAGCAAAGAAATTTTAATAATCACTGAATCCAAAAGCAACCACGACCACAAATTCTTCCTTTCCCTAGCTCCCCTGTGTCATTACATCAGAATTCTAGTGATTAACTTTGCAGATCGGCACAGAGGAATCAGATACACAGACTCCACATTGCACCATACTCCACGCTGGGGTTACTGGGTTTACCAGGTCATTGAGCAGTGTGGATAGAACGCTGGCATCTACAGAACAAATAGCAGCAAAATGGATAATCCCAGGCAGTAAAAGTGGCAGCAAACTGTGTCTGACAAGACCACAACCGGGGAGATTTCCCTCCCCACCTGCACAAGGGCTGAAAATAATTACTCCAGAGTCAGCAACCTGAATGTTTTAGAAAGAAATGTTTAGTTGCTGCCAAGTGTGACCTGAGGTGTGATAAGCTACCACAAGCAGGATTATCAGCTGCTGCTGTGACCCATTCCAAGTCACCTGCTAGAGCCATATTTCCACAGTCTGACCTGGTGAGATGGAGCTATCAGGAACTGGAATATTCAAGATTCAGCAGAAAGGCTGAAGAGAATTATAAAATGATGTTATAATTAGTAAAGGGCAGCACAGTGCCAAGATTCGATTCCCGGCCCTCGGGTCACTGTCTGTGTGGAGTCTTCACATTCTCCCTGTGTCTGCGTGGGCTTCCTCTGGGTGCTCCGTTTCCTCCCACAGTCCAAAGACGTGCAGGTTAGGTGGACTGGCCATGCTAAATTGTCCCTTAGTGTCAGGGGGACTAGTTAGGGTAAATGCATAGTGTTATGGGTATAGGGCCCAGATGGGATTGTGGTCGGTCAGACTCATAGGGCTGAATGGCTTCCATCTGCACTGTAAGATTCTAAGCATTTGTTATTTTACTTTGAAAACTTTTTGAAATAAGGTAAATTCAAACAGTTCAGTTTGGAATCCTTCTAAAGTTACGATTTGCAGTAATTTTAACCAGAATTGTACAAATCTTCTGCTAATCGCTTTCTCATCTAGTAAAGCAATCAGGAACACGGTCAGCAATGCTACAGCATCTGGAGCGAAGTGTTGCTCATGATGAGCTTCTGTTATGCATCAATTCATTCAATCCACAGACACAGATTAAAAACACAAAATAGTTCCTCCTGGGAGAAAGTTAAAACTCTGAAGGTTGTCTGATGGGTCACCTCCCAGTAAACATTCTCACCAGCTCAATTCAATTAAAGCTCCTTTGTGGATGTTCAATAACAAACTGATGTATCACCAATACATAACAAAGGATGGCAACCTGCATTTATATAGCACCTTTACTGAAGGAACAAATTCCACCTTCCACAGCAAAGGAAAAGGATTTAGTTGTTTTAAAAAAAAGCAAAGGGGGTCTGATGTTCACCAAAATCTGTTCATGATAGAGACAGAACAGTATTTAGAATTTAAATGACTGAAGGCTGTGCCGCCAATTGTGAGGTAAAGTGTGCGGAGTAAACCAGAGCAATGGAGAGATTGAAGCAGAAGAACTAGAATTTTAAATGTAAAAACCTGGACAGCAAGACCACCCGGGGGCACAACTGGGAAGGATATAGACAGCAGAAGCTTGTATGAATGAAAATGATCACTTTGTTTCTTGGAAACTATATTTAGATCACACATTTGCAGTAGCAAAGTGTCCCAAAGTGTTTAACAAGAGTGTTATTATGATTCTGACACTGAGCCCCAGATCAAAACACACGTCCAAAAGTTTCATCAGAAAGCAAGATCCTAAGGATTTTTAAAAGAGAGGGGTGAGAGGTGGGAGGTGTCAAGGGAATTCCTCACAGCTAAAGCAGGCAGAAGGTAAAGCTGTCAACAGGGAAGAGATATTAAACCAGGGGTGCACAAGAGGCCAGATGGGAGGAGTTTGTAGAGATGATTGAGAGATGTTTTTGATCAGAACTCCCATTCACCTGACGAAAGGGCAAACACCAAAAGCTAGTGGCGGTTACTACCAAATAAACCTGTTGGGCTTTAACCTGGTGTTGTGAGACTTATTTCTGTGTTTACCCCAGTCCAATGCTGGCATCTCCACGCGATGGAAGAAGGACAGAGGTCATGGAGGGATCTGAAGACAAGGATGCATCTTAATCTTTCAAACTGGTGGCAGCAATGAACTGCTTTCACAAACACTGCACAAGGTGGGGTGGAAATAAAAGGAGGTTTCTACAGATTCCTGTCCAAGTTAATAAAGTAAACTCTCAGTTGGTGTACAACATGTCAGCAAAGCACATTGGGACAAAACATTGGGCTTCTAACTGTAATTGCCCAGTATTTACCCCACTTCAGACTGAGACATTCCCAACATCTCAATCACTTCTAACAAACATGTTAGTAACAGGAGAAGCTCTTGGTCAGGATGTAGCTTTCCAGAGCCTTCTCTGGCCTGGCAACAGTGAGAAGCATTTGGGAGAAGGGGCAGAGAATAAGATAAATAATAAAATGAATGAATGAATGGTCTGGGACGTGTTAGTAAGTTGCTATGATTTCTTTATTGTTGAAACACAGAGTGCAGAAAAGCAACACGAGTACAAAATTATTGGAAGAGTTGTTGATGAAATAATTTGACATACGTAAGGTTAAACAAACATTTTGTACTTGTAGCCAAAGTTATATTTTACCCTGTCAAGGAGACTTTAGTTATCCATTATCAAAGTACAAACAAACCAGGAGACACCCATTACCTATAACCTGAAAATAAGGTTTGCTTTGACCAGTAAAGTTGTGATTATGAGTCTACATATTGGATGTCCCCTCCACAGGTGCTGACTACTTTATCATTTCCTACTTTTTAGTTGAAGTAATTAGCTATCTATCTGCAGCAAACTGTCTTAAGCAGGTTACGCATGCGACTAAGAAGAATATCTAAATATTTACCAAAAATGTCCTTTCTCTGAATGAGTTATATTGTCTGTAGAGAAATTCATTGAAGTCAAGCAATGAATATCTTTCCCAATTACCATCCTGCTCTTTCTTTGAAACCAGTGCCTGAATTCAGTAGCATAGACACTGGGCAGCCACCAGGATTGGCTACGGCAATCTTCCAGATCCCACTGATAAAAATGATGATGTTCTGGACCACACCCTAGTCCTCTGATCACAGAGTCCAAAACATGTCAAGACAGAAAGAGTAATGAGCTCTAGCCCACCCCAGACAAAGAGGACGAAGAGGAGGAAACAGAGAGAGGCAAATCGACAGCGTACACTTTATCCCAGGAACAAGGAAGGTCTGTCGAAGGTTTTAATTGTGAGTTGTTGAATCACTGAATTCCTACAGTGTAGATGATGTCCATTGGGCCCTTCGAGCTGCACTGACAACAATCCCACCCTACTCCCATAACCCCATGTATTTACGCTGCTAGTTCCCCCGACACTGAGGGACAATTTAGCACGGCCAATCAATCTAACCTGCACATCCATCAGACTGTGGGAGGAAACTAGAGCACCCGGAGGAAACCCACGCAGACATGGGGAGAATGTGCAAACTCCACACAAGACAGTGACCCAAGCCAGGAATTGAACCTGGATTCCTGGTGCTATGAGGGCAGTGTCAACCACTGTGCCATCATGCTGCCTGATTTATTAAGACAAGAAAGTTGAGTGAAAACATAAAGATAATCCAAAATGTTTCCTTAAACCATCTCAAGTCCTCACTGATCATCCAGCATAAAATAAGGTATAACAGCCCCGGGTTTGACTGCTTGTTTTCCAGCACTGAGGATAACACGCAGCCCAATCCAGCACCAAACCTGTTGTCCAGTTATGTTCTAAGTAGACTGTACTTGAACTTGCATTATTAATATCTAACCTGACCACTGAAAAGTGTTTCAAAATAAATAAGAATTTATTAACCAATGTTAAGTTCTTCTATTAAATAAATGTATGTATTGACCTGTAATGGAATAATAGAATAGAATCTCACAGCACAGAAAAGGCCCTTTGGCCCATCGAATAATACTCGCTCAATAATACTTGTTGTTTAATGATCAACAGGAGACAAGTTGTCCTGACTTAGGAATGTGTATGAAGCGATACTGCATAGATTACAGGTTTATGTCAAGTGCACAAAGCGTTTGGGTTTCTAAAATAAATAAAATCTGAAGAGTCTAATCTATGTCTCTCATCCTGTCTTTGGTCACTTCCCTCGACTCAGGCTCAAATCCTATCCAACATCCCTTCAAATGCACCTTGGGGAAAATGTTGCTATATTTAATTAAACTTGTAAAAAGCAAAACTCCAGTGTGTCAGGTATCTGAATTCATCATCGAGTCTTCTCTGCAATGCTTGACAAAGAACTTCTTTACTCATTGTGTTGGAAATTTTGAAAGTTGGTTTATGCCATGGAACTCCAGGAACAAGCTCAATCTGTACTGAATAAGCATTACTGGGCCAGACCACACTTACAATTGTGGTCTGACAATGGGCTCTCACAGTAAGAAGTCTGACAACACCAGGTTTAAGTCCAACCGATTTATTTGATAGTTGGGCTTAAACCTGGTGTTGTCAGACTTCTTCCTGTGTTTACCCCAGTCCAACGCCGGCATCCCTACATCAATGGGTTCTCAGTCAGAAGCATTCATGCTTTTCCCCTGTCCACAGATACTGCCTGAGCATTTTCAGCATTTTCTGTTTTGATTTCACATTTCCAGTGTTGGAGATATTTGCCTTTTATTTGCTGAGTAGAGTAACTAAAGATGGGTGATGTGATCACTTAGCTCTTGCTACTCTGTGAGAGCAGAGGCCATTGGTGCACAAGCCTCAGAGGACCAAACGGCCTCATTAGCTGCTGGGTCGTACCTGAGAACCAGCCCTGCCTCCATTCACTCTTACTGAGATTGCAGAGAATTTGTTGAGGTCAATTGTCCCCAGAGAAGATCACTTAAAATTTAACAGTACAACAGGCAGTTCAATTTTGCTCAGTAACTGACACAAGAAAAGTTTCTTTCCTGCTGCCATCAGACTTTTGAAATGGGCCTACCTTATATTAAGTTGATCTTTCTCTACACCCTAACAATGGCTGTAAAACTACATTCTGCATGCTCTCCTTTCCTTCTCCCGTGTACTCCATGAACAGTACGTTTTGTCTGTATAGTGCGCAAGAAACAATACTTTTCACTGTATCCCAGTACATGTGACAATAATAAGTCAAATCAAATCCAGACACCTGGAAATAGCGAAGGCTGACAAATGCACTTGCATCCATACTGCCTGCATGGTGTACCGTATATAAAATGTATTGCAGCAACTCACTGTAGCTTCTTCAACAACCCCTTCCAAACCCGTAGCATCCGAGGCCTGAAAAGAACAATGGCATTGAAGTGCATTGGGAACTCCTACAAGCTCCTTCCAAGTCACTCACCATCCTGACTTGGAAATATATCACTGTTTCTTCACTGTCGCTGGGTCAAAATCCTGGAATTCCCTCCCTAACAGCACTGTGGTGTACCCACACTACACAGCAATTTAAGACGACAGTGAAACAGACATCACCTTCTCAAGGGCAACCAGAAATGGGTAATAAATGCTGGCCTGGTCAATGATGCCCACATCCCATGAAGAAATAAAAAACACAAAAGGGTATGTTCAGTGATGAGGGTGACAAACATTCTGAAAAGCAGGAGAAATGGTCTCAATAGGAGTTAATGTTGACTGAAACACAGGGTTTATACAGAATGAGGAAAGACTAGAACATTAACTTTGATTGTTCTTAGGCACTCATGTGAAATTAGCAGTTCCTTGAAGAACAACAGTTTACCAAAATTCATCTATACAAGTAACTGCCAAAAATGAGTCTCCACTGACAGCAGGGAAAACTATATACAGATGATCTTTGGCTCTGAGTCCCTTGTGTACAAAGTGGAAACCTGATCCAGCTGGTTCAAGTAAGTTGCACAATTCCTAGAGGCGCTAAGATGTCTACTATGGAATCTGTAAGCGGAGGTTAACTAAAGCAGGAAGGATGAGGAATATCAGCTGATGCCACTAATAGATAGACAGGGACACATGACAGGAAGCCTGGAAAATAAACCATGATTAGATTGTCCTCATTCCCTGGCAACTGCGTCCCCACAGTAAGAAGTCTCACAACACTAGGTTAAAGTCCAACAGGTTTATTTGGTAGCAAAAGCCACTAGCTTTCGGAGCGCTTGCTGCCCCTTTGTCAGGTGAGTGGGAGTTCTATTCACAAACAGGGCATATAAAGATACAAACTCAATTTACAGAATAATGATTGGAATGCGAGTCTTTACAGGTAATCAACTCCTAAAGGCACAGACAATGTGAGTGACAACTCAGCGTAACAACTCACATTGTCTGTACTTTTAAGATTTGATTACCTGTAAAGACTCGCATTCCAATCATTATTCTGTAAATTGAGTTTGTATCTTTATATGCCCTGTTTGTGAATAGAACTCCCACTCATCTGACAAAGGGGCAGCAAGCGCTCTGAAAGCTACCAAATAAACCTGTTGGACTTTAACCTGGTGTTGTGAGGCTTCTTACTGTGTTTATCCCAGTCCAACGCCAGCATCCCTACATCATAACTGTGTCCCCATCAGACCGAGTCTCAGATCTCAAGTTTCAGCTCAGTATTCAGAGAGAACTATCTGTGCCCTGGTTTCCCAGATCAGAATGTGGAAACTGCCTGAATGGCATCCAGCAGACCAGAGTAAAAACAAATCAGCTATCTCTCCCCATCAAAATATTCCTCTCCTCATGAATTAATCTGTCATCAGTAGAGGCAAGTGCACTGATCCTCAGGCTGCCCGTTTTATAGAGAAGGAAATGTTGCATTCTGATTAAGTTCGGACCCTCTTGGGACAGATTTTACTCTTATCCAGTTCCTGAACTGAACCCATTTTCTTTAAAACTGAATAAAACACTGACTCTACATTCTGCACTCTTTCCTTTCCTTCACTATGAACGTTATGCTTTGTCTATATAGCGCACAAGAAACAATGCTTTTCACTGTACTTGTGACAATAATAAACCAAATCAAATCAAATCATATCAGTGTGGGCGCTGGAATCTGAAACCAAAAGGGAAAACACTGGAAAATCTTAGCGGGTCTGGCAGCATCTAGAAGGAGAGAAAAGAGCTGATGTTTCGAGTCCAGATGGCCCTTTGCCAAAGCTTTAACAAAGGTTCATCTGGACTCGAAACTTCGGGTCTCCAACCCCCGCGATTTTCTTTACATTCTCCTCAAAAATAATCACCATTTCCTGCTTTTTCCTTACACCCTTTAATACATTTTCGGGAATTATCTGATATCTTTCCGAAAGTTCACTTGTACCAAAGTATCCCACATTCCCAACTTTGGAACAATATTTGCTCTACTCACTATATTACTTCAACACTGGATTTCACTCTCATCTTGTGGCAGTGCAACAGAGAAGCAAGCGATTTAAAACCTCTGGTACTTTACCATATGATCAATATTTCCTCTACCCAACAGTTTATCTCCTTGAGTCTGTTTTAAGTTCCCCATCAATTTGGAATTGACAAACAGGAGTACAATGTGAAACTCAGGTTGTCTCTCTGTCCAGGGCACATTCCCCATCTCTACTTTCCCACAATGAGGAGCCTGGGCCTTTGAATCAGTGTTAGCTTTCAATTGTCACCATTCACTATCGCGTAGGATTAAATGTTTAAACTAGTTATCATTTACAGCAATCAAAGATCCACCTACATTGCTTGTACATTTAAGATTCTATAAACTCTGTACTTTAAAACGTTGTACATTTCACTTGCATAAGCTGTTGTAGCAGTCTGTGTTATGGACTTGAAGCTCCAAGAGGTTCTCCCCTTTCTCTCAGCTTTTATAAAGTTCACTTGTTTGGTTCAGAAAGAGAAACATCTGTCTCATTTCTTCCTCAGGATGTCCCCACTGCATCCTTTTAAAATTACTTAAAGCATCTCTCCAAATCCAATAATGATCAAATGGTTTAAGTTAAGGGTGAGTAACTGAAACATTCTGTAGGAGCATATTTCACCATTTATCAGGTTTCAGACTAGTTAAATTACTGAAAATGTGAGCCAGACTTGGCAAGTATGGTTTTAGTGCGAGTCCCAACAATGACAGCAAACTCAGTGACAAATGAACCACTACATGAAACTGATTAAAGGGACTGTTCATTTAAACTAAACAAAGGTCCTGAACATTTAAATCTCACAATGTTAACGTGTGACTTGAAAGAGCACAGATACTTGGCCACCAATTAGCTTGTGCTCAATTACAGACCTGTGACATTTTATATATTTGAATACACTGACACAAACTGTATGAAACAAACAAGATAGACTTGTATCATTCTTGTATCTAATTAGTAATTATATTCTTACAAATACTTAAAACACTAACACTTATCAACATTTCTCCACCAATAATTACACCTGGAATAGTTAAATATTCAAAGAAAGAGGGACTTCTCCAACAATTTGTTTAGGAAGAAGCAGAGCCCAAGAAATCAAGTAAGACCCAGACACAAAGCCATAAGTCAGAGTGATGATAAAGACATTATAATTGGCCTCAGTGCCTTAGGGTAAGTGAAGGGGAATCAAACATTCAGGCAAAGCCTGAACTATCAGTGTCCTGTATGAAGCAGCTAGCTCACGGACATCGAGCAAGAACAAAGTAGATCTCAGCTGTGACACCACCATAAGTTGAATAGCTTGGTGACATCAGCCGGGCTCAGGCTCAGGGATGGTGCTTTCCCCAAACTATCGCTCAGCCAGGGAAGTAGTGTCCTGACAAGGAAAAAGTTCAAAACCAACAACAAAGGGAGAAACAAAAGTTAAGGTATCAAAAGTATTTATTAAAAATAACATGTTGGTGTCTAAACTAAGGATAATCCATCATCTAAAAGAACAAAGGCAATAATAAGAGAGCAACTCTGCATTTCTATAGCCCCTCTCATCACCTCAGAGCATCCCAAAATACTTCCCAACTAATGAGGTTATTTTGAAGTGTGATCGTTGGTGTAAGTTAGCAACTTTTTTTCTTCATGGAATGTGGGCATTGCTGGCTGGACCAGCATTTACTGCTCATCCCTAATTGCCCTTGAACTGCGTCGTTTGCAAGGCCATTTCCAAGTCTGCCACATTGCTGTGGATCTGGAGTCACATATACACCAGACCAGGTAAGGACAGCAGATTTCCTTAGTGAACCAGATAGGTTTTTGTGAAAATCAAAAATGGTTTCATGGTCATCATTAGACTTTTAATTCCAGATTTTTTATTGAGTTCAAATTTTACTATCTGCCATGGTGGGATTTGAACTCGGGTCACTTCCCTGGGTCTCTGTTTTACTAGTCCAGTGACAATATCACTACACCACTGCCTCCAATCTGCACAAAGCAAACTCCCACAAGCAGAAATGTGATAATGGCCAAATAATCTGCTGGTTGAGGGATAAATACTGGCCACGACACTGGGGAGAACTCCCCCACTTTCTGCCAAAATATTGTTACAGGATTTTACATCCACCTGAAAGGGCAGATTGGGCCTCAGGTTAATATTTCTTTTCGAATACAAATCTCTGATCAGAATATAAACAGCACATTTCATAGGAATAAAGACAAGATATAACAGACCCCAGCTAAGATACTGTGCGCACACAAGCCATGCAGGAAGAACTTTATTTGGAGAGCACCTTATCACACCCTCAAGACATCCTATCACTCCACGGCTTATTCGCTGAAGTGCATCTGCTAATGTCCTGAGAGTAAACAGTTAAATGTGTGTATGTGTGGAGTGGCTATCATTGCCTTTGCATGCGCATGTGCCTGTATTTGTGTGAGCATGTGATTGCACGTGTGCCTGTGTGCATGTGTGAATGCGCATGTGCGTGTGTGTGTGAATGCACGTGTGCCTGTGTGAATGTGTGTACCTGTGTGAATGCGCAAGTGCTTGTATGTGAATGCGTGTGTGAGTGTATATGTGTGAATGCACGTGTGGCTGTTAGATTGGCCATGTGGTGCGAGGTGGAACATGTTCAGAGAAAGTGTTGTTGTCTCAGTTCTTAGAAATTCTTTTGAAAAGCACTCCTGTTTTCAGTTTGAGCAGGGATGGGTGTGGATTGTTAGGCAGCATCTGTCTAGTTCATGACTCACAATTAGAAAATAAGCGGACTGTGTAATGTGAAGGTTGAAACTGTTAAAAGTCATATGCATATTTAGTTATACAGCGGCATGGCGTCTGCATGGGAGAAACTGTGAAGATTTCAAAGTCCTGGCCTCTAAGAGACACAGCCTCCTGAGCTGGGTGGTCCGGTTTGATCTGGTTGCTGCCACACTCGGCGGCGTCTCCTTCGACCCCACCCGATATGGTGGGGGGCGGGATCTCTGTGTAAATGCTTTCAAGGCTGTTCATGGTGATGCCATCGGCTGCCGTCCCGAAACCATCAAAGCCCAGAGCTGTGAGAAGGAGGAATCTGCCATAAGCAACATGCTCACTTGCATGTCCCAGTATAGGATAGCGGCCTGTCAGATATGGATTTACTTTAGGTCCAGTGAGAGCTCTGCTGAAATACGGTGAACGGCATGTACATACAAAACAGACTCTTGGCGGAATGAAAGGCCTGCTTTGTGAGTTTGTGATACCAATGGAGTCTCTCTCCTGACAGTCACAAGTCAGCCAGAGTATCATTTATTTCCCACGTGCCTCCTGCTGCCAGCACAAACTCAAAAACTAACCACTCAGCGTACCGTAGCTGAATAATTCAGATCCGAACAGTCTCATAAGAAACTCCAAAGATTGATCATTAAACGGCCCCAGTGTAAAGTACTAAACAGGATTTAAAAGATGGAAAATGGTCAACTCAAAAGATAACCATGATAATGAATCACACTAAGATGAGATTAGAAAGAGCACGTGGTGTCTTTGGGTCAGTATGGATAAGATGGGCCAAATGGCCCCATTCTGTGCTGTATCATTTCTATGGTTTTAATGGTCAAAAAGTTCTCAAATAACCTGAACTATCTAGTGGTGACAGTCCCCAGCCCTTGCAGCAGACACCCTGGCCTTTCACTGTTTGTCTGTTGTGAGTGAAAGGACATAATGGAGAGGATGTTTGCACCATTTTGTGGGAGGTAATGCCCACCACTGGCATGAGTGCTAACTCCAGCAAACCCATCCAGCACTAGGCTAGCATTCGAAGCAAGTTCATCGCTACCAACTGAGGGTACTAACGGCTAGGAAAGAGGAATGCTTTAGGAAGCAAGGGACAGTGCCAAGCCTGGTCACAACATCATTGCCAGAGAGGAAGAAAACCGGGGCAAAGGGTTGAAGTACTTTAGAAGCAGGTCAATTCCTATTGGCTTCACCTGGCCAGAGCTCTCAAACATTACAGCCGCATTCAGGGGTGGTATTGCATGGAGTACATAAATATCCTGGCATGATTAGAGGAATGCTTTGTAAATTATAAAACTCACATGACTTGGATGATGCCAATAAGTGTCTTCCCCCCACAACTTCCTCCAACACACATATACACACACACACACACACACACGCACAGTGACCAGGAACCCCATGATCCAACTCAATGCCCAGAATCCCTGTGATTGACCCCAGTGATGGCACAAGAATGGGCACAGGAGCAAAGGACATTATTGGTCATTATTGAAACATCTTTGCCAGGGACAGGGGGTAGGGATTCGGAGGAGGGAGCATTGATTGGGGAAATGTGATATGCATGACAACCCCTGAAACGTTCATGACTGTTAAACAGAGATTTCACACAAAACCCAAAGCAAGTAACACAAAGTGTGGTGGAAAGAGGGAGCAGGAGCGGGTGGAGGGAGGGAGCAGGAGATGGAGAGAACAATGAAAAGAATATGAACATGGAAAAGGAAGAGATAGAAAATGTGGAGAAAGAGAGGAATGAATGGGGAGAAAGGGATAAAGAGGCAGAGAGGGAAGAAAGGGAAATATTGAAACTAAACTGGAGTAATAAATTTCTCTGCACAAATAAATGATCCCTTTAGGCAGATAAATGAAAGCTTAAAAGTACAGAAAGATTTTTAAAAACACTATTAAAAAGCTAGAGGACCTAGACCTTGTATCAAAAGCAAGTGAATACAATCAAGAGTTCCTGCTGACTGGGCTCCTCACTGGAGGAAGTGTTTAATCATTCTGGACAAATTGCAGTGCAAGAAACCTGGATTGAGGGTCTGGGCAAGGCAGAATGGCTCAAGCAATAATGAGTGTTCTCTTAAAAAGAGAAAATATTGTAATGGTAAGGGACTTTGAGTTATTTTAAGTAAAACTTATAGATCAAATCAGCAGAATGAATATTGCTAATGCAGAGAAATCAGAGACACAAGCCAGGGTAACATCAGTTTAAGAAAGTTCTTCGCACTATAGAAAATGGAATGCATGGTCACAGGCAGCCATTGATTCTGAATCCATCGCAACATTAAAATGGTATCAGCCAGTTTCCCAAAAATATAAAGGCGGGGGGTGGGGCAGTGGTGGTAAAAACCAGCCTCAACATGGCCCAAGAATCAGCCCCAAGATGGTCTTTATTCTGCCCACGTCTGAAGGGCAAAATAGTCACAATTTTTTTATGCGAATAGAATATTTGGAATTCAAACTATGAATTCAGTTGAATCTTTCTTGAAGTTTTCCTTCAATTTCAGTCCACAATTCTGTCCAATGTAGCACTGACGGGATGATCAAGATGCTGTGATCTGGAATTGCTGTCAGACTGGGCGGTGGAAACAGATTCATTTCACAATCAAATTGGAGAAATACTTGAAGGGGGAGAGTTTTCCAGGGCTGCTGGGAAAGAGCAAGGAAGAGGAGGAATTGGGTTGGTCTTTCAAAGAGCTTACATAAATATGAAGGGCTGAATGGTCTCCTGCTCTGCTGTTTGATTAAGGAGTTTTTGAATATACCAACAAATGTCGGACAATTTTTAGTCCTTTTGTTATTCACATGATTATCACAATGTTCACGGGATGATGTTACAAATGTAAATGAAAAATGATTTTGCTAGTCGGTATATACCAGAATAAAATGTGCAACAGCACAAAGCACTTACCATCAGTTCTAGGCTTCTTGATTCTGCAATGCTCAGATTCCTCGTGGCTTCTCTTGCGGTTGGTTCCTGTGTAGCCATTTAGGCCATCCGTGATCAGATTATCCCGGTAAAGACTGCTGGCGATGCCATTGGTGTATAAACCATTTAGCTGATGGTTCTGCACACTGCACAGGAACTGGGAACATTGATGGAACCCCTGAGCCAGGGCAAGCTCAGCTGCTGTCAACCCATTAGCATTCCTTAAACTGCACAAAGGAACATAGAAGCAATTACACTCCACCTTATCACAGCACTTCACACATTGGATAGATCTGGACATGTGGGAAAGATTAGTTAGGGCACTTTATTGAAGGCGATATGAAAAATTGCATTCCAATAAATACATTAAAAGTAATCTGTTAGTAACAGTATTTGAGTATTATTGCAGCATTTACACGTGATGGGCACTGAAATTAGCCTTACTCAGTTTTCAAATATCCAAAGTTTGTGCACTTGAAGCAACTTTAAATACAAGTAGTGAATCATGAGTCTTAAACAAAACTGCAGCTCCTTTTTTCATTCCTCACTTGCACACAAGGCTTGTGTCTGATCATTAAACTGATTAGGATCAACTACAAAACTCCCCACAATTCACTTCTCTCTGAATTGCTTTGCAAAATGGTAGCTCAGACCAGCTGATACACAATCATTCTTCAGTACCAATTTTCAGATTGAAACACGTCCTTTAAACACGGAATGAAATACTCCAAACAATTCTCTTATTATCTTTTTTGCCTCTTGCTTTTCATTATATTCTGCAGCTAACTCATTTTTCTGTGTCTCTGATCACCTTTGTTTCTGGGGGATGCTCAGCACGAGAAGTGCCAACACTCACCAGGTGATGTTCAGATGGCTGTTTGTCACAGTTAACTTACTTCCGATGTTCTTTTTACCACAGGTTCATCAATAGTCCTTGACCAGGGCCATAATCACTACATCAGACTGGAGTAGGAGTACACAGTCTGCCCATGGAGTCTGCTTACCCATCCAATCAAATCAGTCATTCTGACCAGCTCCTTTTTTTTGGTCTATCCCCATAGCCAATGATTTCCTATGGACTAAAAACCTGTCAGCCTCAGTCCTGAATATACTCATTAACAGAGCACCCTCTGAGGTAGAGAATTACAAAGATTCACAGTTCTCTGAGGGAAGAAATGTTGTCTCATCTCAGTTCAAAATAGCCGGCCCATTTATCCTGGGACTAGGTTTAACGTGCTGAACTCTCCAATGCCAGCATCTCCACATCTGAACTCTCCAGCCAGGGGAAACCACCTCTCAGCAGCTCAAACCCTCTCAGAATTTGCAGCCGATTAACACTGACACTAGAATTAACAGTGGGACAGCACAAACCTGGCATCAGGAAACTTGCAATGAGTACAGAACCCCCTCACTGTCAGCAAAACTGAACCAATTCCATCTCTGCTGGGAATTAAATTCCAGACGTTTGTCCTCTTGATGTTATTTCCTGGTTTGGTGGCAATTAAAGACTTTTTTTTAAGGACAATGCGTGTTTTCTTGAATCAACTAAACATCACAATCTTTTCAAAGGTGTTCTTTAATGTATTTAAAAGAAAGGAACATTCTTTTTCTCCTTTCAGCCACCATTCAACTCCCTCACCTAATACCCTGCACTCATCACTCTCTGATCACTTTCCCTAATACCCTGCTCTCCTAATTCCCCTCTCTCCCTCACCTCTGACCACTCTCCCCAACTCCCCCTCATCAATTTCCCCACCTTCCCCCCACCTAATATCCTGCTCTCCCCCTCTCTCCAATACCACCTCACCTGATGCGATATTTCATCCCTTTGTCTCCAAAATGAATACCATCCACCTCCAGCCTTTTGCAAACTCACCAACTACCCAATCACAACTGCCCCAAAAAAAGAAATCCACCACCTAACCCCACTGAAACTCCCAACCACAAAATATCCACAATTGCTGGCAGCTCAGCCAGCTCCTGAACCCAAAATATTTTACATTCCTTCTCCATTTCCCACAAACACTTATCAAATCGTTCTCTATGTGATCCACCAGCTTTTACAGACCCTTAACTAAATCTCCTCGGCCAAAATATCAAGCGCATCGGCAACAGCCCGTTTTTGAGGTATTAGTCTTCCCCCCACAGCCCTTACTCACCCACTGAAAACTGAAATCACTCTCCTCCTCAAAAAGCTCACATACAACTCTCTCCCTGTTTCAAAACTCCTCTTCGCCTCATTGTCAATGCATAGTTCCTCACTCATTCAGATTCACATCCAGTCCAGCTTTATTGCATTTGCTGAAAGTCACCCATAATATTCCACGTCTTCATGCATCTCCACCCTTCTCAATTTTGGATGCAGTTGGATACCTTATCCTCTTTTGCTACCTTTGCTGTGTCTGTGATATCAACTTCTCTTGCCCTCATTCCTCTCATCTCAACATAAACAGTTAAGGCCCTGCTTCCCAAGTCCACAATCCCACCTCTCGCTTGACTCTAGATGACATCCTTGGGCTCTCCCCACCCATATACTTTCTATAATGCTACCTTTCAAATACATTATCATTAATAAAAGGCACATCTATGCTGACAACACCCTGCTTTACTGTCTCGCATGCTGTCTACCATCTGTGGAATTGTCAGAATTCTTCATTAGTATTGGCAATAATCAAAGCTGTACTGTTAACTTCAAGCTAAAAGATTCCACACCTTGACCCAATTCCACTTCTGGAATGACATGTTGGGGCTGAAGCTGACAAAGAGCTCTTTTTAAAAACACCATAGACTCCATCATTCACCCTGCCCTTAACTCACCTTCACTAACCATGCAACCTTCATCCACATTTAATGCCATAGTCAGACTCTTAATAAACACGAGTTCCATCAGCAATTGAGACAACGCAGCTGGTTTCTACAGCCTTCATCCAATGCTGTGACTAAGCTGAGTTCACCCTCTGTGATTAAGTTCTATGATATCAATCATGTTAGCAGTATAAGTAGTTACATCTTTGTTGAAATAGGAACCACCAAAATCTCAAATTTCATTTGGACAGGAAGAGGAGAGCTTGGCTGGCAGTAAAATTGGAATTAGTGTGTTGTAATGTATAAAGTCCACCTTTCAAATCTGTATGGGTCAATGCAGAAGACGGGTTACTCTCAGAACCCAAGGACGCTATTACTACTTAGCTGGCTCTTTGCTTGTAAACTTCTCTTCAGTTTTGAGCAAGTGATTTCTTCAGACTTGCCCATTGCCCAGCTTTCTAAACCTCAGTCGCATATCAATAAGTCAACATTCTGGAAACAACTTAAAAGTCGGATTTTCATATTGTAGTGGAAATCTTTGTTATTACAATTTCTGGTGTTCTTCTGAAAAAAATAAAAGATGCAATATTGTCCTTGCAACATATCTTTTGGTTCTGGTGTAAAACTACCTCAATTTTTAAAAAGGTTAATCAATAATCAGAGGATGATCCTGATGGTAGGGTAAGCTATTTTTGCAAACTGGTCAGCTGGAGCACCTTGTTCCTGGCTGCACTGGATACTTTTCAGAGACAGAAACTGAGCAAAAAGAATTGTTTAGGTAAATGTATTAGATAAAATTACTTTTCTAACAATACTCAAGTGATGGAGGCTCATTTTGATTTCCAACTAGAATAGTAGTTTTCTTTGGCGGGGGTTGGGGGGGGGGGGTGGTCTGTGAAGTTACAAAGAACAATACAGCACAGGAAACAGGCTCTTCGGCCCTCCAAGCCTGCACCGCTCATTGGTCCAACTAGACTATTCGTTTGTAAAAGTTGTCCGTGGTCAGTCGGTATGCAACCAAAGCTTGCAATGACACTGTTGACAATTGACACAACAAAATTGATAGGAAATACTGACTCAGCAATTCACAATGCTGACATGGCCACCAAGAGCTGTGACTGTAGGAAGTATGGTTTGTGGGCAGGATGTATCTGTGTCATGCACAATATAATTTTTATTTGCAGATGTGTATTTTTAAAGCGCAGTCCTGATACTAGTCTGGCTAATGTAAGTTATCTGAAGGGCTAGGGATGGTAAATTCATGCAAATACGGCAGATAATGTTCCCATCAGTGCTTTGGCATGGCCACAATCAAAGAGAGTAAGAACTATTTCAGTATATGACCAACAATGTCCAAAAACCAAATTAATCCCCTGTCTTTCCCCATCCCTTTCCTTTATATATCAGCACTGCCTCATACTTGCTAACTGCATGTACAATTGGCAAAATGAAGTCAACTAGGTCTCCATTGGTGCATTTGAGAGTCACAGCTAGAGTACTGTTTACACCTCCCTCCACCTTTGTAAAACATACAAGATTAATCCAACACAGGTTGCTCTGCGATAAATATCTATACCTAGGTAAAATCTTCCAGGTGTGTTCAAGGGTTCCAAAGCCACAAGGTGTAAAATAGAAATGAACTTGCAGTTACAGTTGAACACCTCATCATTGAACTTGACAGAGTATCTCCACAAAACAATGGCAAAGAGTGACAAGGCAAAGCAAACATTTTCAAAGGAGCATGTTCAGTTTGGACAGATGAATGAGGAACACTTGGAAGAGTTAGGTGGTTGAGCTGCATTTTCATTGAACCAATGATCGGCTTGCCATTGGCCATCGAGTATTTTGTATGACTGGCACCACATAAGTAGGTAGTGTCAGATGAAAACAGCACAGAAGCACATTCACTGATCTGCAAGCAAGCCCCAAAACATGGGGAAGGTTTGATTGATGGCCTATACACAAGCAGTCCAGGGTGCCGATTGCTCATTGTGCCAAATGATGTTAACATTCATCAGCTCTCCTTAGCAATATCACTGCAGTCTAGAAAGCATGGCTCATATAGAATACCTGCTTCCAGTTCTAGTATCTTTAAGGCATCCCCTCACAGCCAACGTTACAAAATAAAAGAATGTTAGAACGTTGAGAGATGGAACTCAACAGTCAGAAAAACAACCCAGTCTGACAGCAAGACAATTATTTTGCTGGGTATTGCAGTCGTGAGCAAAACACAATCAGAGGAGAATAAACTGGTGAAATTTGAAGGAAGCTCCATGTGTTTCCACGTAAACGAACAGGATCACAAAAAATATCTCGTCCTGAAAATTGCACTCTGCCAAGCTGTCATTTCAAACTGTAAGAGATGTGCAAGAGCTAACTCCTTGAAATCTGTTCTGCCAATAGAGTGCAATCCCTTTATAAAGGAAGTGGAAACTTTAGCTGCTCTTTTGCAGTTGCTAAGCAATCTTACACAAGCTTGAGAAAAAGAGAGAAATCCATGATGAATAAGTCCAAAGATGTGCAAGTTAGGTGGATTGGCCATAGTAATGCACAGGCTTACAGCGACAGGGCAGAGGAGGGGCTGGATGGGACACTTTTTCGAAGCATCACTGCAGACTTGAAGGGCTGGATGGCCTCTTTCTGCACTGTAGGGATTCTATGGTTCTATTGGTGTGAAAAGCTTTGCAAGTAAAGCGCAGTTAAACTCCAACCTGTAATACACAAGCCACGGTGGTGACTATAGCATTGCCTCCTGCACCTAATTCACCTGAAGGAGTACATGATAGAAACACAAAGATTTATGGTGCAAAAGGATTCAATTATCATGTTCTAATCTTTACGATGTTCCCATTCAGTTGGGAGGAACAAATATTGAACCACAAGATATTACATCTTTTTTCTCTCCACTGTGGACTGCTGATATGAAATGTAGCTAACTTTAGGTCAACTCTGTGGAATTTTTTTGGACAAAGTTTAACACATTCTCGAGCCAACTGATGCAGAAAGGTTGAAGTTAACAACAGTGTTTGTTGATGGGTTCTCAGTGCCTTCAACCAAATACTCTGGACAATGGTGAGCATGTATGGCTATCTCCAATAAGCTTATTATGAGATTGGGCACCATCACAACAATGCACTGGCTGCAGTAAGTGGTTACAATAGTACACCAAATACATTTTCCATAGGACATAGTGTGAAGCTGGCTGTGTGAAACTCTCTGGTTTATTGGGAATCTTCCTCTCAGTGATTCCATAAGAGGTTTAAATGGAGGCATTAACTGCATCAGATCAAAGACAAAATCCAACATAAAGCAACATGCCATTGGATAACTTTTATTCACCGGTCACTGGTTTTATTCACATGCCTACACTAATGCTGATTGATAGCAGCTTAGCCACTGGCCTATTATTATGGGTTGACCAATATAAAAGAGACAAGGTTATGCATCAAACTATACATAGTCAACTTACAATGTATCTAAGATCATAATAAGGATAAAGTTGATCATGGCATGTTGCTGACAGCAAGCCTCCTTACTTTCATCTGGTTTGAAATTTGAAATACTTCATCAAGTTTTGAAGAAACTGAAAGGATTTAGTGTGCAATGTGTGCCCATGAAAATATTGTGTTAAGAAAAAGCACCAATGTGAGAAAACGTACCAACAGTACTGGGATGGTCACGGTGAAAGGGGCTCCATGTCAAGTGAATGATTTCTCAAAGTGGATTGTACAGGTATCAGTTTACAGGAGGAGAAACTGTCTGGAACAAAAACATTTCCAGAATAACCTGAAATATAACGATAAAGCTGGGGAACCTGTTGCCACAAGTGGCAGGACACAAGTACAACATCAACTTCTTTGAAAACAATATACTTGAGAAGAGCAATGCTGTGAAAACAAAAGCCAGCAATAATTGGCAAATGGGTAATTATCGAGACTCAATATGTGTGGACCATTGCTCTATGGTGACCCTCCTACAAACACAGTTAATGATTACCTTTTCTTATTCTTGTACGGCCTGGTCGTCTGTTTAGAACATCAATTTGATTCCACTTGTACTGAACACAGCTATCCAGTGACTTTCCAGTTAGCTGTCTGCACAATTTTGCTTATCAGCAGTGGTACAGCACGAGACATCTGGCTTTTATATTGAACATACAGCATGTGCAGTATGGTCTTTCTTTAAAATTCCTTTACAGGATGGGGTTGTCACTGGCTAGGCCAGAATTTATTGCTCTTTAGACGACATTGAGTATTATGAATGTTTATTGTTCCAGTTCCTAGTGCAAGCAATAGGGACAGTGATGGGTGGTGTAATGAAAAGATATTAGTACAACACTCAGAGCATGTGCATTTAAAAGGGAATAATGTTAAAGTTTGGTTTTAAACATATTCAAATACCAAATAATGGCTTTAAAATATTCTAATTCAAATGCCAAGTAACAGCTTAAAAATATTCTAAAGTAAATACTTCCATTTTCAAAAGCAACCCAGGAAAGAAGTGAAAACTCATTTAAGTTTGATCAAGATTTATTTAAAATGCTCAAAAGGATATCATAGCATCAGGGTAAAGAGCTTATGCCAACTTTCGTCAGGTTACAAAATGTTAATTCTTGTAACTTCAGCTGCATTTTTTGAAAAAATCTAGTGTCAAATTTATGAGCTGCCCTGTATTCCAGCTGATAATTTAAATATAAAAATAAATTGGAATGCAGTTTTGCTCAAAATTCTCACAATCTCGAATCAAGACACCATTGATTTAAATAAAACACAAAATGCCCTTCAGTATTTGAGCCTATTAGGATTCGTACTGCAATAAACGGAGCAAGTCCCTAAAATGAGACAGGAGTATAAAATGCACTTTAGCGAAGCCAAGGGACAATTTTTTTAGCTAGCAACAATTGCAAAATTAAAATGTTGGATTCATTAAAAAGATTACAAATGATCCACAATTCTTACATACAACTTTATGGCCTACTTTTGCCTCCAAACTCAAGTTTGATGATCTCAGAATGCAGCCAATATTTCAGCTGGTTTCTACTATCATGGCATCCAGCCTGTTGAATCTGATACTCTAGGAAGAGCCCTGATCTTTGGGCTACCCTGCGACAAGCTCAAAAGATGCATCTTGTCTCTGTGGTCTTAATCTATTGTTCCTTCTCCATACAAATTTATTGGAGTTCATTCTATCCCCAACGAAGCTGATGCTGTTAACTGTCAAGCATTTGTTTTATAATGTCACTTTCTAAAGTAATGAAAGATGCATATCATTTACTCCACTGACGTAACCCACAATCACCAATATTGTATTGTGCATGACCTGTCCTTTAGTTGCAATGCTGCAAACCTCTTGGGGAATCATCAGTCATTGACTTCAACATCTCAGAAGGCTCTGGTACTACATTTCGAAACAAGTACCATTTCATCTCCTGCCAAAGTTATATTCATGGCAGTTTTGTTTTCTCTCAGTTTGCCTTGACTGTGTTGTATTTGATCTATTTTCCTTCCATTAGGTCAGGGTGCCATGTTCTCGCTCACTGGTTCTCCCTTATATTGACATCTCGTTTGTACTTTGTGAATAATTCTACTGCGCATTCATCAACTTCCTTCAGATCACGTGTTCCAATTACTCTCGATCTACAGTTCATCCAATGGCTGAACCAGTACACATTGAAAGGAATGGGAAAGATTAACGAAAAAATAAAAATCTAATTTGAACATTAAATAACCTATTCCTCACAACTCTTTAATTATTTACAGATGCTCACATCCACTCTCTCTTCTTGAGTTTCTTCTAAATTCCAAAACTGTAATTGCTATTCCTTCTCAGAATACCAAAATTAAATTTTCAAAGGAAACTCATCTCTTACAATGCTTCCCTTCCAAGCAATCTTCAAGCCTTTAAAACACAAAACAGACCTTGTCTCCTCTTGTACTCTTCAACACTGATGGTGCGGTACACTGTGGCTACGTCCCTTCCTTGTGGTTTTTCAGTTGTTGGTGCTATTAAATTTCTACCAATGAATCAAACAAGGAAGCTGGCAGTGCCTGTTGGCAAAACTCCAGTATTCAGCAGTAAGTATAATGGAAACTATTCTACCCACCTTACCATGGAAACCTTTCAATTCCATCACCATAATAGAAAGGCTGCCAAGTTTTATGCACGATGTCCAGGATAAAAATATACTTTATTAAAGTTAGCAGATGCAACATATTTTTTCCAACAAAATTGTCAGTTCACAGATGATCGTACGGACTTGCGTTTAGTTCCATGGATGGACAGTTGCTCAGACAATGGGATCTTGCAAGATCGAGATTGATAAACTTTTATTGGGTAAAAGTATCAAGAAATAAGGCAAGAAAATCGAGTCACGGTATAGAGCAGGCATGGTCTAATTGAATGAGTAGCTGAGTAAGCTCAAAGGCCTGAACGGCCTCCTACCGTTCCTATATTCCATCATTAAAGACATTAAAGATTGCTCACATCATCAGGTAGAACATGGTCAAAATTATATCAGCATCTGGGCAAGCACTCCTGACATCTGGCAGGATCGAATCTGGAAAATCTTTAGTGTTATCTTCATCGTTGGGATAGTGAGGAATAGGATACCCACCCAATCTTCTGCCTCAGTCACTCAATAATGTTGGAAAACCAAAACTTGGGAAGAAATCCCACTCACTCAAAATCAGGTGAAAGAATAGAAGAACTTGTTTTTGTGCAATGTTAGATTACATCTTCAAGATATTCTAAATGCTTCATGTGACTGAATTACTTCTTTCTAGGCACCAATGTCAGAGGCAGCTAATTTGTGCACGCTTGGTTCCACAAAAAGTGAATAACCAGTTAGTCAGCTTTTGGTGTTGCTGACTGAAGTAAGAATATTGGTTGAGACCATAACAATTGTCTGCTCTTCTTTGAAGGGGACTCTGTGATCTTTAACACCCACTTAGATAGGTACAGGGGGTCACGAGTAGACATGCATGCACAGAATGCAGAAATGATCATTTGGGGGGCTCAAGTCAGCATAGTACAGAAAATAAATTGCACACTACCAACTGCTAATAGGTACTGACATCCTGGTGATAACATTGTGTCCACACCACATTCATTTAATACATCCCAAACAACAAATAAGAACAGAGTAAGGGCACTTGAGTCTGTTAGATGACTGCAATGTAACCAAAGAGATTTCAATCATATATATTAAGCGTATGATGACAAGGTGGTTTTTAAGTGGTCTGTGAAGGCCCATTACGCCCAGTGTAGTTGTTGTATTTCATTCACACAGCTGCTTTTCTGTTAAATCTTGGTCTCGATGGCTTCTTGCATCATACGTCCACACGATAAGGGCACAGGCACAGCTCCAAAACCTCTCTTGAGTTTATTAGATCACATAATAAAAAGGGCAATTGGGCAGTGATTTGTTGCTGTAAGACTGGGAATTGAGTCGGCCTTTAGACAGGAGCATTTACAAAATAAAACAGGTGCACCAAATGTTCCCAGTCACTGCTCTGTTACCTGTGTGTGCAATGCAGAATATGTTCATATTCAGATACAATGACAGCTCTTTGTGGTCACTTCTGAAAGAAGAGTTTGAATGAAGTTACCAGAGTTGCTGAGTCAAACAAAAACATAACTAGCCTGACAATCTAGTTACCTTGACAACAAGAAATTAGACTATTTTTGAAAGTGGCTAATGAGAAGCAGCTCATGACATTTGTGGGAAAATATTTTTAAATTATATTTGTTTTTAAACATGCTGCAGTTCCAGAAAACGGCTGTCCAAAATTTGCTCATTAGTTACTTTCAATTTATGTTATAAAGCAAACATTCCCTTGGGGTGGAATCGTGGTTTTTACAAATGAATGTGAAAGCTGGAGTTAAGAAAAAATCCAATTACAAATCTGATCCATTTTATGTAACTAAGTGAAATGTAGTAAATTAAGAAAATTAATATTGACATGTGGGTGACGTAAACTAACAGGGGATATAATTTCTTACAGTAGTATATAGAATGCAAGCAGGAGGAACAAGCAGAATGAGTAGAAAAAAGTAGGTGTTAAAAGAAATGGTAAGGAAATCTTCTTTCTAAAGTATGGTAATAAATTCAATGTTAATACTGTTACTACAGCTTTCTCTCCAAAGCAATTATCATTTTATATCTGAATAAGCTGCAAATTTCATATCGCTTTCAACAATCAAATTGTTCCTGGTTACAATCATGCGGCAATTAAATTCAATAAGTAAACCACTTTTTTCTTGAAAAATTGTGTAAAACTTACATTAAAACAAAAATTTCTCAACTTAACTATATTAGTTTACATATCTTGAAGTAATTTTAAATTAGGATAAACAAAGCATGCACAACTAAAAGATCTATAACGCAGTTCCTACATAGCATTAAAACCAATCACCACAACAAATACCTCAACGGTATGCCTTGTGTGCTGAGGGGAAGCGATACTGCGCACTCAATGCCACAACTGTAAGGTTTCCATGAAGCCCCTGTGGCAGTTTCAGCGTTTCTATTGGGAATGATCCCCCTTTCTAGGATTACTTCAAAATCAAGTCAAATTCAAATTACGTAGCTGGAAAACATTTGACATTTTTCAATCTCTTAAAGACTCAATTCTCTGCACTGTTACAGTTACATGGGCAATGGCAAATAAAACAGATTAAGGGGTGTTGGTGAAAGTAATCTTAACAATGAAACAAGAACATGAATACATCTTGAATTAATAATGCCATTTAACCCCATTTCATATTATTTCCAAGTCCTGTACTGGCCGTAAATATATGGAATACTTCTATCCATTCATGTGGAGTATTTTAATTTCTGTAGCAGCATATACTAACGTGGGCTCCATATAGAATGAGGTTTGCAGAATTACAATGCTGCTATAAAAGAAAAAAGAATTAAAGTGCATGATGTATGGATCATTTCTCTATTCCAAATATTTACCTGCAAAAGATGGAAACATTTTACTTCTAGATAACTCTGAAATGGGTGAAAAATCATTACATGTTAATAATTTGTGTCTATTGTATCCCACCTCTCCAGTTGAGGGGATTTCTGATATCCCCGCCTTCTAACTTAGTCATGCAATACACAGCTTCACTGAAACTGCACCCAACACCTTCACAGCTATCAAGAAAAATTATGATGAGAGTTTACTTGGCTTTGTGTGTCATACATCTGATCTAAATACGAGTGACCATTTAGGCATCTAATGGCAAGTAAAAAATAAAATCATCATGCCAGATTATATTAGAATCTCTACTTGCCCCAAGTTTGACTGCAGAACTCCACTGATTTTACTGCTTCAGGTTGTATCAAAAACCAATGTCCTGACTAAGGTGACTTTCTTTTCTACTCGTCTGCATCTCTAGGGTAATCATGATGTGGAGACGCCAGTGTTGGACTGGGGTAAACACATCAAGAAGTCTCACAACACAAGATTGAAGGCCAACAGGTTTACTTGGTAGCAAACGCCACTAACTTTCAGGTCTCTGCCCCTTCGTCAGGTGAGTGGTGAGTTTGCACTCACCTGACGAAGGGGCAGAGCTCCGAAAGCTAATGGCGTTTGCTACCAAATAAACCCATTGGACTTTAACCTGGTGTTGTGAGACTTCTTCCTCTGGGTTATTCCCAGTAAGATGCAATGTAGGGACTTCACTGTAGCATCCTCACTCAACACAGAGGTACCAAAACCTGCAGAAAATGCACTACACGTCATGGCACAAGTGAAAGGCTTCACCTAATGCTTCAGGATTTTATTCCTATTCCCATCTCTTGCTCACGGCTTTACCCAAACTTGGAGATGTTCATTCCTTTCATCCAGAAGCCTGGTTGTTTCCACCCTGCAGAAATAAAATCCACCTTCTTCACACCACCTCTCCTGGCCCCAAAAGGTTCAGCAGTTCCAAAATATTTACGGTCTCTCCTGGGTAAATAATACCCATTCTCTCCATCTCCTGTGCATGATACTTGCTGAGGTTCTTCCTAGTCATAGACTGATCTTCCCACTCCCTCCCCCATCTCCACACACTGCTTCCTAATTATCCTCAGTAATATTTCCTCTGGACCTTCTTGGATTCAATTAAATTCTGCTTTCTGAATGCCCTTCAGTATTTGCTACTAGAAAAATTGAAACCAAAGCAAATTCCAGCAGTAGCAATGACCCAATTTGAAAGCAGAGTTGGTAACCCAAACAGAAAAAGACAGTTCAACTTGATCAGACATCACCCTGCAACTGAATGCAACATAATACAGATAGGAAACAGGTCAGAATTACTCCAGCATTCCTGATCCACCTACCTCTGTCAAAGTTCAATCAAGAAGAAAGATTTTAGATCCATGATATATCTAGGGAACCGGGGCAGGGAACCATGACATCAGTGGCTGACGACATGTGTACTGGAAAAAGCAGTAAACTGCCAACAATAATTATAGAGTATCCAAAAATCTTATCATTTTTAGTTTCCTCTTGATATTCAACAAAAGCTAATAAATGAATAAACCAATAGAAATCGGTTGTAAGGGTGAATGGGAGTGGTATACTGAGTAAAAATGTATTTATTTTCAAAGTCAGTGAGTGGAATAACTAATCAGAGATGAGTTTCAAATTAAAAGTCCCAAATGTTGCAGCAAACACTTGTATTCTACTTCACAGAAAATCAAAGCTGACTTGTTGCTGCATTCTCCATTGTTCTGACAGCAACTTCTGCTCTTCCCTCCACTTAAACCCTACCCCATCCCCTCCAAACCAAGGGAACAGATAATAAGAAACTTCAGCTGGTCCACGAGCAATTCCACAGTTTATCATGGAACAAAATATCTTAATTCACTCTTTTTCCAATGCCAAACCTGCACTTGACTCTTCAATGACTTAGGAATTTAATTTGCTTGCACTAAAATCTAAATTTTGTTCACTTGACAACAGTTTGCACTTCAGGATCAATCTCTTGCACCTTTGTTTGAACTTTAGCATGTTGTTATTGTTCACGCTACTATCTGTACCCAACTTCTTCTTCCCTCCTCCTTTAAGAGGCCAATAGAAGCATTTAGATTACGCTAGCCCCTTCATTCTTGTTTAGTACCTAACAGGTGGCCATCAATGAGTGTTTTCCCCCAGCTCAATCCTGTGCCCTCTTCATTCCTCGTTTTTCAAATAGTATGTCCATTATAATGGAGTTTAATATTCCAACTCTGGCCTCACAAACACTTTGTATAGTGTATCTATGTCACTTCCTTACTGATCTGCCTGCAGGTGACAAAGTTCTGCTTGTCATGGCATTTACTGTCACATTATAATATTCTTCGTTTTTGGTTGCAGTCAAAACCAACTCTTCATTTTCAATATATTTTTGCATCAAAATACATCACTTGCACTTAAGAGTATCAAATTCACATATCTTCCTAAGCTGCATTCATCTTTGGTTCGAAAAACCCTGACTTCTGAATAATTTGCCTTCAGCCTCTGCTATTAACTAAATTAAGGTAACATGAATAAGAAATCTCACTGCCAGATCTTGCTGAATCCTATCTGTTCATGTCAACCAATTGAAACTCCTCGTTTATTTCCCGTTCATTAATTTTCTTCAATTTGCAACTTCATAAATTTCTTTTGAACTGCCAAAATACGTACTGTTTTAAAAAAAACTTATCCCAGCACAATAGTGGCAAAGGCAAAAGGGTATTGAGGAGTGAGAGTTAAGACTGTGCGCTCTCTGCGCACAATATTAAGATCAAATACTAGCAGCACTGTTGCATGTGAGATACTTCCAACTCTCTTGGACTCCACTAATTCCTTCTGTTGCTAAGAGGCAAGTGTCTTCCACAGAACTTGGGACTTTTAGCAATTGAACATTCTCATCACAAGCTCTGCTACAATTATGTTTGAACAACACTGGAATGTGTATATATACACAGTCAGCTAGAGAATTCCTTCAGCTTTGCAGTTGATAGGGAATGTCTTATTGGAAAATAATAACTGTAGAAACTGGTCTTCAAACCTAGCCTGTGTTGACTGAATGGATAGCAAGGTGCTCATCATAGTAATTTATAGCTGGGCGATGCACAACTTCTAAATGCATCCAAATGGAGAAAAAAATTGACTAATTGATAAATGTCAGGTCTCAGGGATCAATTTGGAAAGCTCTTAAAAGAACTGGATGAAAAAGGTGGCAGATGAATGGTGTCACTGCAACTTAGGAATCTTCAACCCTGCGTAACGGCGGGTCAAATAAAAGTCAAAAAACTTCAACCATGCTCAGAGGCACTCCCTGCCCAAGTGAAATGGGATACTGTTGCGGAAACCAATTGAAATCAAACCACGAATGCAATATCTCTACAATTATCGCTGTGTTAGTAATTTTAGTGCAAACTTAATTTAGCTTCCTTTGCATTTGCTTTTTTATAATTGTTAATGGCTAAAAGATTAAGTCATCTGGACATCAATAAACTTAGTCTGGTGATTGGGGAGTTAAATCTTTCACTGAGCGATGTGAAAGCGACCAATTCCACCGCGCAAGTTTTATTTAAGTAATTGAGGAACTCACTTGAGAACTTGGCAAAAATCCAAAGGATTAAGATCACTAGACACTACTGGTGAGAATCATCACTTGCGGTTGAAAGGGACCAAGGTTTTCAAGGAAAATCCACTAAGAATATTTGTAAAGAACATGTCTAAAATAAAACCTTCACATTTGAGCACACAATGTTTATAGCAACATCTTTTTCTGGTGTTTTAAAGTTCACATTGTCAAGGGCTACAATGCCACTCAAGAACAGGACAAATCACAGCTGAAGAGATGACAAAGAAATTATTAACAGTGATTATAAAAGATAGAGATCCTCTCCCTCACACTTAACAGGGAATTCTTCTTCATAACTAAAATTAAAAGCTGGATTTATTTCTGAGTGCAAACTCCCATTGTGTGAAGTTCCTGGGTAGGAACACAAATGGTGTTAACACTACCCTCTCTGTTCATTACTAATTGAAATCTCTCAATTCATAGTAGATTCTTTATGGGTGAGCAGAGCAAGGAGTTGAGGGAGAATGGGAAATCAAAGAGATATTTTAAATAAAGCTGAATTAGTGGCTTAAGTTAATGGAAGCAATTAAGTAACAATAGGCATCAATGCATGGAATGAATCCTGCACTGTTGTAGCATTGCTACAAGAAGCTTCTAATGGGTTTGCATATTGAAATATTCCAAGTAGAGATACCAAAGTTACCTCACCCAGTAGGATAAGGATGAACGTGCTCCACTGTGCATCAGTATTCCAGATAGCACACCCTTCGATAAGGGTTTCAATTTAAGAAAATAGGGGAGGCAAGTTTCCCAATGTCACAAAGGAGTATATTGAATTCCTGTAGCCCATTAAGGAAACTGCTTGTAGCTTAATTATTGTTAAGCAGGTAAATACATTTTCCACTGAATGGAACCCCTTAGTTTGCTTAAATACTTAGATAAAAATTCAAGTTTCAAAAATTGGAGGAAAAAAAGAGCTTTTCACACTTTAAAGGTAAATTACTCCTACAGTCTGTCTTGTTTTTAGCCTATTTAAGGATTCTAATTTAAATTTCAAAATGGGGCTTGGAAACCAATCAGTCCACAGCAACTGCTCAATGGCACTGTGGTTACTCAATGACATTCTTTAAACATGTAGGTATTGATTTTTTAGTTGCATCAGAGAATCATGGACAGACAAGAGCAATCTTATCCTGTGTTAAATATAAGGAATGGAAGCGCAGAAAGATAAAGGTGTGTAATATTTTTTATTAAACATTAATTTGTATAGCTTTAACAAATTAACAGCTAAACATGTTACTTCATTCAGTTGGACTATTGTTTTTAAAGGAGCTTAATGCTATAATTAAACCATTTCCTGAATAAACACATTTGCCACAAAGACCCACCCAATGCCATTATGCCTTGGGAAATTCCAGGCCCACACCCTCCCCACCACTATCTGTCCCTGAAACATGATCACAATACTGCAGGGAATCAGTCTATTGACTTACATTCCCAGTAGGTAAAGTTCCAGTCTAAAGCTGCAGTGATAAAGTACCTGTTGTTGCATTTGTTAGAAAGTATTTAGTGCAATATTCACTGGAACAACAATATGTGAAGTTACTGGAGAAAGGTCTCTGTTGTGGAAAAATACTAGGGGCAACTATTTCATATAATTACTTTAGTTTGAAAATCTTTCGGCCAAAATTAAAGCATACGGCTCCTTTAATTGTACCTTACATCCATCACCTCTCGATTATTTATGAGTTGATTGTGCTGATTATTTAAGAGGTGCTGAAATGTTCACTTACTCTGTTTTAGCCCCATGAGACACAAGGACATTAAGACAATCCAAACTTCCTGATCGTGCTGCTTTATGGACAGGAGTTTCACCCACAACATCCTGCAACGAGAAGGGATAAATATCAGGGGCTAATGTACAGCATCTGCTCAGTGTAACTCCATTAATTGTCACTTCTCTCTTCAGATCTTTTTGAAAAAAATACATCAATCCAAATTTTAAGCTAATTTGAGGGTATACTTTGTTTCAAAAATGGCATGAATATGGAGATTTCACGGTAAGGTGGTTTTCATGGTTATAGTGTTATCTCCGCCAACTTCATTTCAGATTTAAATCCTTTGCTCATTCTACTTTACACATTAGCCAGTAACAGGCCGTGTGCTTTAAAGAAAGCATTTGCGTCAGCTACAAAGGATGAAAGAGACAAGGCCATCAGGCCAATTAAATCTGCCTCACCCAGCCAAACAGACACACATAGCAACATGGTTCCCTGGCAGAAAACCTGCACAAAACCTTGGGAAAACCGGGAAATTCCTCTCTGATTCTTGAAAGCGACTGAGTAATTTGCCAGTGGGCTGCTGTTTTCTAGAACTGATTACATTCACCATTCACTTGTAACTTAAACCTTCACCCACCAAACAAACCCTTCTCTCTGGAACTTCCTAAGCACCCTTTTAAGAGACCACAACAAACTCCTACTCAGGGCACAGTGAATTTGGAATTTAATGTAACTCTTTGCAAACAGGTGTTCTGGGCAAGGTTCTGTGCAACAGTATCACCCAACTCTGACCCCTCCAGCTTCCTCTAAACTGCAGTCCTCCTAGTTCATAGAATCAAAGAACCTACAGGACAGAATGGGGCTATTCAGCCCAACATGCTGTGCAAGCTTTTTGAAAGAACAGCAGTGCTTAATCCTACGCTTTGTGTCTATAACCCTGCAAATTCCTCAAATACCTGTCGAGCTCCCTTTAAAGTTATTGATGGCATCAACTTCCACTATATTTTAAGATTAAACATTCCAGATCCCAACAACACCGTAAAAACATTTCTCATCTTCATTCTAGATCTTTTCATGAGTTTAAATCTATGATATCTGGTTATTCAAACACACTTTCCCAAAGGAACAGTTTTTCTCTATCTAATCTATCAAAATCTCTCACTGTTAGGTCTCAATTATCAGGTTGCTTCCCCCATTCATTACTACTGGCTGGAAGTCTCTCGTGCTACAGCTACTGGAAATCTGCCTTTCGGAGATGCAGCTGCAAGCGGAGTCACTGTGGAGCATCTACAAGCTTTTGTAGATATCACATACAGTGGAAGTGGTCACACCACAGGTAAAGTGCAAACAGGCAGAAAGGGAATGGATGACTGCCAGACAAAGCAAAGGCACAGGGCAAGTAATGCAGGGGCTCCTTGGGTCCATCTCTCTTTATAATAGGCTTTCTGTTTTGAATATTGTTGTGGGGAGGTAGTTCCTCAGGGTAATGCTTCAAGAGTCAAGCCTGTGGCACCACAAGGGGCTAAGTTACAAGGATGGTATGATGCCTCTCTGATCAAGGATGAGGGAAATTAGTATAACTAAGCAAATAGTGCAGGAGAAATTAATGGGACTCAAAGCCGATAAATCTCCAGGGCCTGGTAATTTACATTCCAGGAGGTAGTCACGGAAATAGTGGCTGTGTTGGTTTTCGTCTGGCAAAATTCTGCAGGTTCTGGAACAACCCTGGCAGATCGGAGGGTGGCAAATGTAACCCCATTATTTAAAAATGGGGAGAAAATATGGAATTACAGAATGGTTAGCCTAACATCAGTAATAGAAAAAATGCTTGGTTCTATTATAAAGGACATGAAACAGGATACTTAGCAATGGGATTAGACAAAATCAACATGGATTTATGAAAGGAGAATCATATTTGACAAACCTACTTGAGTTTTTGAGAGGGCATAACTAGTAGACTAGATAAACACAATCGAGTGGATGTGGTGTATTTGGATTTTCAGAAAACTTTCGAGAAAGTCTCACAGGTTAATGTATAAAATTAAAGCGCACAGGGTAGGGGGCAATATACTGGCATGAATAAACGTGAAGTTATCCACTTTGGATGGAGAAACAGAATGGCAGAGTATTAATTAAATTGTGATGGATTGGGAAATGTTGACACACAAAGGAACCTGAGTGTCTGAGTACACCAGTCACTGAAAGCAAGCATATAGGTACAGCAAGCAGTAGGAAAGCAAATCTTGGCTAGAGGACTCGAGCACAAGAGTCAGGATGTTTTACTGCAGCTATACAGGGTCCTGTTGAGACCACACTTGACAGTAGTGTGTGCAATTTTGGTCTCCTTATTGTGACACTAATGTGCCTTTAAGAAATGTACTTTTTAAAATCATGCTCTCTGCAGTTTGTAAGCAAGCCTTTGATTTCATTGAGGCACCAGCTGCCTGCTTAGCAGTCCTTTTATTGCTGCTTAAATGGGGTTTTGAGTATTTTTACTCTGGACTTCATGCAGTGTTTGGGATTTTATGACCTTTTCAATGGTTAGGGGGAAGATTGATTTACAAATCAAAGTCAGGTGGTTCTTCCTCAGAAGAATCCAAGGATTCACTTTGTTTTGCTTCAGAGTCAGAAGTTGTCCTGGTTGTCAAGTGTTGGGCAGGTTTTCTCCCTCTTGCTCCCTGGTATTATAGATTCTGCTCCTTAGCTGGAAGCGGATCTTCTTGCCTTCCTGGAGTGAGAATTTGGTCTCTTGTAGTAGTTTGCAGTGGCATTATCTCTACCCAAGGACTGCTGGAAGTTACAAGGCCAGCAAGTCAGAGTTTCAATTTCCCAGCCAAAGGATGAAGTTCCAGCATCATGTGAGCATTCATATTTTCTGTGCTAAACCTGTGGCAAGGGTATGTTTTAAGGAGATTTGTTTGGTTGGAACATTTCATAAATTTGTCAAGGGTTATACAATATCACGGTTGTTTTTGTCTCGTTTGTAATTCGTAAAAATTATTGCTATATATTAACTGTATTCTTCAATAAATTTTGTTCGGCAAAAGCTCCCTAGTGAGTCATTTGAATCATACCTGAAGTGAAACATCTCATGTTTATTCTAGCCAAATTCAAAGTGCAAAATTTGTGATCCAGGCAGACTTCATAAAACACTTTGGAGTTTCTGACCTTGAATTATAACATTATCTAATAAAAGTCATAATTGTCATACAGGGAATGCGGTGAGGGTTCATCAGTCTGATTCCTGGGATGGCAGGATTGTTGTACAAGGATTAGGTCGACTGGGCCTGTATTCACTGGAATTTAGAAGAATGAGGGTATCTAATTGAAACACAAAGTTCTGGCAAGGCTGAACAGACGAAATGCAGGTACATTGTTTCCTCAGGCTGGGGTGGGGATGGGGGTGGGGGTGGGGGATTCATCTAGGACAAGAGGCCACAGTTTCAGGATACAGTGTAGGCTATTTAGGACTGAGATATGAAGAAACGTCTTCAGAGGGTGGTGAGCCTGTAGAATTCTCTACCACAGAAAACTATGGACGGCAAGTCACTGAATACATTTAAGGAGGAAACAGATATATTTCTAGTCCATCAAGTAATGTGGGGAGAGCACCAGAGTATGGCATTAAGATAGAGGATAGGCCGTGATCATACTGAATGTTGGAGCAAACTTTGAAGGATTGAATGGTCTGCTCCTGCTCTGATTTTCTATGCAACTCTGCAGAATTCTGATCAGTGTCCAACTAAACCAATCCAACCTTTGAGTGAGCCAACAAACTTTCTAAAGATCTTACTGAGTGAAAGTTTTCCATGAGTTGAGAGGGAAACCAAGCCCTGTGCCTATTTCAAAGTCTGCGTAAGCTTCAAAAACATTATTTCCCCATTAGTCACAGGCACTATGGTTGTTTATTTTTTTCCTTCTTGGCACCCACTCTGCTCACTGAGCTCTGAATTGGCATTCTAGATATACAGGATTACTCAGATGGAACTAAAATCTGTAAAGAGCTTGGTTATCGCTGCCTGTGAAGCCACTTTTTGTCTTTAATCCAGGGAAAAGAATATCTCAGCCTAGAATGAATGCTGATCATCCCCACCAACGCTGTCTGTCACTCAGTCAGAAAGTTCAGAAAGATTCAACCAGCAAACAAACTGATGTGGGAAAGGCAGTGTCACTCGTGGATCAGAATAAAGTCCTTGCACAAAGCTAAGATGATGTAACAATAACCTGATTCTGTAAGCTCTTATACTCGAGCTGGTTGTGCAGCAACAACGGCTAGGAAAACACAATATACACTTTTCTAAAGTGAATTCTATATTTTCCTATCAAACTGTGTCAGTGAGGCATGGAACATAAGGGCAGTAATCAATCTATTCGAAGAAAAATATACCCAAAACTTCAGTCAAAAAGGGTTTGGGAACATGTCAATTTTGAATATCAGTGCTATCTATTATTCAGTGGGCACACTCCTGCCATAGAGAAAGACAGGCCACAGCTTGGAGCCCCGCTCCAGATTTAGCACATAACCCAGGCTAGCATTTTAGTTCGGGCCGAGGGAGCGCCGCGCCGCCAGAGGGTCGGGGCCGAGGGAGTGCCGCGCCGCCGGAGGGTTGGGGCCGAGGGAGCGCCGCACTCTGGGATGAGACATAAAGCAAAGTGAAGCAATGATCTTTTGACAACTATTCAAATAAAAACAAGAGAATTTTCTCAGTGTCCAACATTCATCTAATAGCATAAAACAGATTAACGATTGTTTATCTTATTGCTGTTTGTGTCATTTTACTGTGTAAAAACTGGTTGCTGGTATTTGTCTACAGAACAACAGTGATTTTACACTAACTGTGAAGCACTTTGTGATGTTGGGGCGGTCTGGAGAGGAGCGGAATAAATTTGTTAATAAATCAACTGTACCGTAACTGATAGCTTAAGTCGCTGTTAATCTCTGCAGTGTAAGATTTATTTTGCAGAAGTCTCATTGGGAAGAAATGATGGAAATATTCCAAATAAAATACCAGAGCATATGGCTAAATGCAATCCTTTGCAGCAAGGATTTAAAAGAGTTACGAAATAAAGCATTGTGCCATGTACTTTGAAATAGGCACTATACACATTATCCACGTAGTCGTGAATCTATTAAAAACTTCTGTCCTAATTACAGTAAATAGTTTGGAATTAAATTCATAAATTCAATTGAACATATTTATAAAGGTTAAGCATTTTTCAACTAGTCAGTCATTTGTTGCCCTATTTAAATTACAGTTATTTCCAAAAAACTAGTTTTGTAGCATTCTACACAGAGATAGACACAACAACAAAAACAAACATGGGGGGATGGTGGTGTCACGGTAGTGTCACTGCATCCTTAATCCAGAGGCCTAGACTAATGCCCTGAGGACATAACTTCAAGTCCCACCACGGCAGCTATTAATAAACCTGGATGTAGAAAGCTAGTCTCAGTACTATCTTTGATTGCCATGGAAACCCAGCTGGTTCACCATGTACTTTAAGGAACTCTGCTTGCTTTATCTGATGACTCCAGATTTACAGCAACATGTTGACTCTTAAAATCTCTCCGAAACGGCCTAGCAAGCCACTCAGTTCGAGAGCAATTATGGATGGGTAACTGGCCTTCACAGTGATGACTACTTCCCTTGAAAAAGAAAAAACCCATTCAGTGACATCAATTGAGGAAACCCACCAGAAACTCCCTTGGCCCTGACCCTCCGGCGGCGTGGTGCTCCCTCAGCCCTGACCCTCTCCGGGCGCTCCAATTTCCCCCCACACACCAAGGACGTGTGGGCTAGATTGATAGGCCATGCTAAATTGACCCTGAGTATTGGGGGATTACCAGGGTAAATGCATGGGGATAAGGGTTGGGTGGGATTGTTGTTAGTGCAGGCTCAATAGGCTGAACGGTCTATTCTGCACTGTAGGGATTCTTTGAAAATGAGGAAAGAATCCAGAGACCTGGAATATTAGAAATGCAATGCCATCCTGCTGCTGCAGGAGTCATTTGTTTTTCATAGGTTGATAAATGTAACATCAGAAAAGGCAGGAAATGACACACCTAGTATCTCTCTCACCTGTCACTGTGTGTTCTCTCTGTTTTTATCTCTCTCTTTGTCCCCCGGTGTCTGTCTCAATTGATGTCATTGAATGGGTTTTTTCTTTTTTCAAGGAACGTAGTCATTGCTGTCAAGGCCAGTTACCCATCCATAACTGCTCCTGAACTCGTGGAAACTGCACACAGTGACCCAAGGCCTAAGTTGAATCTGGGTGCTTTGTGCTGTGAGGCAGCAGTACTAACCACCGCCACCCACGCAGTCCTTTGACAGGAACTAAATACAGTGAATTCAACAGGACCGTTTGCTGGTAACCACGAGGAAGGCGGAGCACCAGTCCAAACCAAAACTATTACATTACTGTCAGAACAATGAAAGCAGCTGTGCCAGATAGGAATCTCTGAACAAGTCTGAAATTAAGTTGGAGACACGAACGAATCTGCAAATCCTCTCTACCCTTTGGGCTTACCTGTATATTATAATCTGCTCCTGCTTGGATCAGCCACAACAAGCCTTGAGGATGCCCTCCAAAAGCAGCAATGTGGGCTGGAGTCTGAGCAAATCGTGATGTTGCGATGTTGACTCCAACTCCTGCCTGCACCAACTGTATTACACACTCCAGCTACAAAACAGAAGAGAACAAAGTGAATGACCATTTATTTACCTTGTCAAACTATTACCCATTCAATTGAATGACACCAATCCCTGACAATCTATCAATGATGCTATATTTGTGGCCTTGTGGATTCTCAATCAGCTGAGTATTACTTCAAATACCAATATTCCATTTTCAACCTTGCCAAAGACACAGCACACTGCCGTCTCCGAGCACTTAAGAGCACAAACCCTGTCAGACATGAACTCTGCACTAAATAGACTAAGTCCCAGAAAAGTGAAGACAAACACCAAAACACCCATTATTAAAAAAAAGGCCCTCTTTTTTTAAAAAAAACGCTTTGCTTCCTCGGGTCAACAGATGACAAGGAAGCAAATGACAACCTAAAAGCTTCTGACAAAGGCACAAACTTCTGGCAGTTCTAGGAGCCTGAGACAAGAATAATTAACTGGTATCCAATGACTAGTATGGGCAAGTGGCTCAGGGTGACTTTAAATTACCTGGAGATAAACTGGGGAAAAAAAACCTCCAGGTTATGATCACAGTGCTGGTGAGCAGTGACCAAAGGGTTATTCTAAAAATGAACTTCAGGATCCTTAAATAAAGTGTTCACTTCTTATTTGATTCAGAATGAAAACTAGTTAAGACAGAAATTGACAAGCATTTTCATTTCTCAGCTGGAATGTGTTACATAGGCTGAGAGAGAGAAAATCTAAGTCTGTGTTTTGAGGAAAGCCAGCAGTTTGATATAGAGATGACACATGCATAGGTGATCTGAAGCAAGAGTAGCTCCAGAAAGTCACAAAGTGTTTATGAAAAAGTTAAAATATTTAAGAAAGCAAAATGAAATGTCTATAGACTCCTACTTTGATCATTTACAATTCCAAGGCAGAGATATTCTTTAAATAAAATAAAGTAAAACATAAATGTATTTTTGTGCTTTAAATTAGGGGAAAAGGGACAAGATTACAATGCACTCCTACCTACTTTGTCCCAAGAGCCATTTTACAGTTAACATGGTATAAAGAGACTGAATTGGTCGGCTTGCTATGAAGTCTGCAACCATCGTAGATTCCACAGCTACAACTATCTAATGATAATGTTTTCAAAACTCCGCAGGGACCTGTGAAATCTACTTTCAAATAAAATTTAACAAAAAATTGGTATGCTCCAAAGTGATAATTTAGAGGGAAAATTTGACTGGTATCCTGTCAACCAATCCCCTTCCCCAATCCCTCCTACAGCAACCTTTCACCATCCACATGAAAAACTTTGGGGCACTTCCCCTACATCAAAGATGTTATTTCGATGCAACTAGTTGCTGCCGAATGCCACTTGGCATTATTTAAATTGCTAGATTTTATAAGAAGCTGATAGCACATTTAACAGCCATCACACACTCATCCATTAGCTCTTTACTATAACTCTGTTAAAATGAAGGATTTTTGGGTTTACCATATCACCTTCAGAAAGATCAATCTTCACCAGTCTTCTGATGAAATAGCAAAACGAATTGCAGTTCCAATCCAAGTTCTCTGTCCTCAATATTGATGCACCTTCCCAGGCCCTTCAAATTTGATACGTTGTTGCATTTAACCATGTTGTAAATGGACAGGAACATGTGAAATTTGCAGCAGGTATGAGGCTTGCTGCAGATCTACAACGCTGTCATCTCCCAAGGCTCTGGTCAGAAAGATTTTGCAGCTCCCCAGGATCTTCCCAACTACTGGCAGAGAGATTGGTCACTGTCCATTCCCTGGGTACAGAAGACCGTGAACTCAAAGCAGTTCAACATAACATCACCTACCTCACTACCACAGGGGGTAGTGAGGCAAATAGAATAGATACATTTAAGGAGCAGATGGATAAGTATGAGGGAAGCAGAAATAGAAGTATAAACCAATAGGGTAGGATAGAGTCAGAAAGAGAAGGCTTGTATGAAACATAAACACTGACATAGGCCAGTTAGGCTAAATGGCCAGTTTCTGCCCAGTAGCGTTCAATAATCTTAAGGGCATCACAAAGAATTTATATGTCACAGGAATCGAATAGAACAAGATGAAAAAAGGGTGAAACAAATATTTATTGAGTCGGATGGTACCCACACCTCCTCTGGCAGATGTTCTTATACATCACAAGTTCATACAATCTTTGCTAACTAAAAGCATGAAGTGGAAGGGGTAGGGTTTTGACCAGAACAGTCTTCGACATAACCAAAATTCTCACCTAGGCACCCAAGGCCTTCAGTAACAGGAAGATTCCCCTGGAGTATGTGGAATATGCAGATAATATTGTACTGAGATTCCTCCAATGAAATATTCAGTTCAGCAGACACAGCTGGTGGTTGGGCAGCAAACATCGATGGACTGTGTACTAGCATTCTAGGTATCGATAATTAAGGTCCAGTGCAGCGTGATACCATTTTCAAACGTTTACCCAAAGGTTAACACCATCGGCGGACAAGAGATTTCAGATCACTTCACTCGGTTTTTCTCCTCTCAATGTGTCCAGCAAAGGAGGTAAAGGAAAGGACACCAAATATATGACTTTGATGAGGTGTTCCAGATATTTTTGATAAAGCTTTTGCCAGATAGTAGGAAGAAACATATTCTGTAGTTTAGAAATGTACATAATATTTTTCATTTTCCTGATCAACCTTCATTGTCATAAAGGTAGAATTCACATAAATTTTAATTCACACAGTTACTCTTGAACGCTTCTAACAGATCAGATTGGGAAACATTTTCCACTGATCGGAAAGATTGATATCCAGAGGGCACAGATTTAATGGAATTAACAAAATAATCAGAGAGGGGAATAGAGAGATTATTTTCTTTACATAGTGAGTTGTTGTGATCTGGAAGGTGCTGCCTGAAAGGGCAGTGAAAACAGATTTATCAATAACTTTCAGAAGGGAATTGGATAAATATTTGAAAGAGAAATGTCTGCAGGGTTAAGGGGGAAGATAGGGAGATAATGCTTTTAAAGAGCCACTGCAGGCATGATGGGTTGAACGGCCTCCTTTTATGCTGCAAAATCCAAAGTGGTTCCTTAGAAACACAAAGTAACCGCAGCATTCATTTCCTTAAATGTAAAACTGCAAAGCACTCTTATAGTGTCAAGCAAACTTCCCCATGATGAGACATTGTGAATAGGGAATTCTGCCTGCAATCACTTCCTTCTTTTACATCAGCCCATCAGAATTTCACAATGTTCCCAGCTGTCTCTAACCAGGGTGGGGAAAAAAGACCAAAAGACACCAATGAACAAACATATTTGCCAGGCACAAGCTGTGCAACAGCTCACACATCACTTCTTTTATGAAAGAGAAAGGGCAAAGAGTGATGCCACGTTCTGCCATAAACCACCTGCTTAGCTTTGTGCTTTGCCATTTGTTAAATACACAATATTTGCTTTATTCAGAGTCAGCTGTTTGCAATCGAATAATCACATCTTGTACATATGGTAGATACTTCAGGATTAACTCTTCAATTTGCACAATTTATTCCCCACAGATGCATCTTTTCTACGCAAAGACTCAATAGTTATTTCTTCCAAATAACTATTGGAAGAACAGTTCAATATTCTTGCCAACTTTCTCATTTGTTATGCAAACACATGTTGCCATTCATTTTTACGATGGTGGCACATGCCTGTTACAAACAATTTATTTGGTAAGATCAACAGATGTGTACTAAGACACAAGATGTCACTGAATGCTATCACAATAAACACAGCAACATGCAATAATTCGCATGTATACAATTTCTACTTTACACCTAACATCAGAAAGCACCAATTTTTTTTTTAGAAAAATATGCATGTGAATTACTTCAGCTGATATGAATGTCGCCACTTTGACAGTCCAGGACTACATGAACTGTGTTAGAACATAGTAAATAGGAACAGCAGTCAGCCATTCAACCTTTGAGCCTGCTCTGTCATTTAATAAGATTGTGGCTGACCTAACACTCAGCAAATCCACTTTCCTGCCTTGTCTCTGCAATCTTTAATTCCTGACTGGTTAAAAACCTATCGATCTCAACCTTGATGATGTTCAAGGGCTCAGCCATCCCAAGTGTTCACTTCAAGCCCAATCATAACGGAGCTTTCTTGCTTACACTCTGAAATGTCTGTCAGAGCCTCAGAGTCTCTGTCCATTTTATGGAACATGTACAACCATTATTTATTGGACTCGGATTCCAAATTAATTCAAGAGCACACAATGTAGTTGACAAACTCGACCAACAATCGGAGAGACATTCAACAGAAGGTTGTTTATGAAAGAAAAATAGGAATCCCATCTATACAGCGCCACTGCATCCCTAATAAGGATAGGATTTCCATTGGTACTGTGCCAAAGAGGCTATCCCAAAGCCCTTTAAAGTTGGTGAGGTACTTTTTCAAGTGTAGTTACTGTTGTAATGCAGATATCACAGCAGCCAATTTGCTTACAGTAAACTCACACGAACAATGACATGGTAATGACCAGATCATCTGTTTTAGTGATGTTGGTTTAAGGATAAATATTGGCCAGAAGTGGAGAGAATTTTAATGTTCTTCATTAACTTAGTGCCATGGGATCTTTTAAATCGACCTGAGCAGACAGTTGGATCCTTGGTTTATCATCTCATCCAAAATATGGCACTTCTGACACAATACTGCACTGGAGTCAGTTTGGATTACGTGCTCCAGTACAATAAAACTCACTTGCTTGGAATTTGTTAATATTCCAGTGGAAATTTGTGATCCAACTAATGTTTAATAATTTGATTGCTGATTTACTCTTCCTTTCCCCTTGCCCCTTTGCTTTCTGATTTATTTCTCTCACTGCAAGGAAACTAGAAAAGACCACGCACCAAAGATGTAAACTCACTTACCATCTGGGGGTCAGTATGGAAGAAAATGACCACATGGAACTTAAAAAAACTTCAGTTAGCTGCAGACTTGAAGCGCAGTTCCTTTGCAAGTATTGCTTTAAAAGTCAAGGTTTAACAATAACTAATGGAGTGCCATAGCAATCAGTGCTGAGGCCTCAACTATTTATGATCCATCAATGATTCGGTAAAGGGACCAGCTGAAATGTAGCCAGTTTGCTGACGATATGATAATATGTAGGAAAGCAAATTGTGAGGAGGATGCAAAGAGAGGGAAAATGTAAGGTTGTCCACTTTGGCAGAAAGAATAGAAAAGTGAAATATTTAAAAGAGAGGCTGCTGCAGTAGGGGGATCTGGATATCTCTGTACATGAATCCTAAAATGGCAGCCTGCAGATACAAGTAATTCAAACAGAAAGTTGGCCTTAGGGAATTCGTACTACAAGCGTACAGAGCATTGGCAACACCACGCCTGGAGTAATGTCTACAATTCTGGTCTCTTTACCTTGCTTGCATTGGAAGCAGTTCAGAAGAGGTTCATGAAGCTAATTTCTAGAATGAACAGCTGTCCAATGAGAAAGATTGAGCGGGTTGGGCTTATACCTGAGTTTAGAAGAACGAGATCTTCTTGAAACATACAAGATTCAAGAGGTGGACACAGAGGGGATGTTTCCTCTTCTGGAGGAATCCAGAACTAGGTGGCACTCCTTAAAAACAGGAGGTCACCTATTTAAGGCAAAGATGAGGAGGAATTTCTTCTAGTATCAATAGTATTTGGAATTCTCTCCCCTAGCAAGCAATGGAAGCTGGTTAATTGAATATATTCAAGGCTCAAGTTAGATTTTTGATCTACAAGAGAGCCGAGGGTTAAGTGGGACACGCAGGGAACAAAGAACAAGGAACAACAAAGAACAGTACAGCACAGGAAACAGGCCCTTCGGCTCTCCAAGCCTATGCCGCTCATTGGTCCAACTAGGCCATTCGTTTGTATCCCTCCATTCCCAGTCTGCTCATGTGACTATCCAGGTAAGTCTTAAACGATGCCAGTGCGTCTGCCTCCACCACCCTACTTGGCAGTGCATTCCAGGCCCCCACCACCCTCTGTGTAAAAAACATCCCTCTGATATCGGAGTTATACTTCGCCCCTCTCACCTTGAGCCCGTGACCCCTCGTGATCGTCACCTCCAACCTGGGAAAAAGCTTCCCACTGTTCACCCTATCTATACCCTTCATAATTTTGTACACCTCTATTAGGTCTCCCCTCGTTCTCCGTCTTTCCAAGGAGAACAACCCCAGTTTACCCAATCTCTCCTCATAGTTAAGACCCTCCATACCAGGCAACATCCTGGTAAACCTCCTCTGCACTCTCTCCAAAGCCTCCACGTCCTTCTGATAGTGTGGCGACCAGAACTGGATGCAGTACTCCAAGTGTGGCACAACTAACATTCTATACAGCTGCAACATCAGACTCCAGCTTTTATACTGTATACCCGGTCCTATAAAGGCAAGCATGACAAATGCCTTCTTCACCACCTTCTCCACCTGTGCTGCCATCTTCAAGGATTTGTGGACTTGCACACCTAGGTCCCTCTGGGTTTCTATACTCTTGATGGTTCTGCCATTTATTGTACAACTCCTGCCTACATTAGTTCTTCCAAAATGCATCACTTCACATTTACCTGGATTAAATGCCATCTGCCATTTCTCTGTCCAATTTTCCAGCCTATCTATATCCTGTTGTATTGTTCAACAATGTTCATCGATATCAGCAAGTCCAGCCAGCTTCATGTCATCCGCAAACTTACTGATCACACCAGTTACACCTTCTTCCAAATCATTTATATATATCACAAATAGCAGAGGTCCCAGTACAGAGCCCTGTGGAACACCACTGGTACTGGGGTAGCTGGTGTATGAGGTGGTTGAGGAGTGTGAGAGAGGTGCGATGGCAAAGTCTCTCAGCGTCACAGACTTCCAGCCGGAAAAAGACCCTTCGACTGCTACCCTCTGTTTCCTGTGGCCAAGCCAGTTCTCTACCCATCTAGCCACCTCTCCTTGTATCCCACGAGCCTTAACCTTTTTCACCAACCTGCCATGAGGGACTTTGTCAAAAGCCTTACCAAAATCCTTACAGACGACATCCACAGCCCTTCCTTCATCAACCGTTTTTGTCACCAAAAGTGGAGTTGAGGCCACAATCAGATCAGCCATCATCTTACTGAATGATGGAACTGGTTCAGGGAACTAAATCCCCATTTCTTCATGCCCTTACCCCAGCCATGAATAAAATGTGAATCCCAGGCTAGCTGAAAAGGCACAGTAAGACTATCAGGAAACCAAGCTGACCAGCATTGTTCCCAAGAAGTTTGATGGCCCACATTTAAACATTGTTTTATTTTTGTTAGCTTGGCTAAATGTTTATTAGGTAAGGAAATTTTTCACACTTTATCTCAGGATATTATTTTTGGGTTCAGAGCCACAGACTGCTCTTAAGTGAATATTGAACCAGATAGAACTTTGTAATCTCTAGCTATCTTGTAAACAGCCAGATATCAGCTATAATAATATAAACTTATTTCTTTCCTGAGCTTCAAATGGCAATAGAATAAATACTAAACCTGGCTATGAACAAACACCTTTATGAAGCACATGACTAAGTGACAGCAGCAATGAATCAATTTACAGTTGGTACTGTCTTAACTAAGCAGCTTTGAAAAGTAAAAAACAGCAGCCACAGTTGTTGAACTAAGCACCTATGTGCATGAAATCAAACTCGTTTCTGAATATTAATCTTTACCTCATTGCTTTTAGCTGTCCAATGAGAACTTCTTTGTTTTCTCTCTTGTAGGACTGTCTAATTTCAACAAAGCAGGCTGAGAAATAATTTTTAAACCTTTACTGAGCACAAGGAAATTTAAATGTGTCTCAAGATGCTGTCAATCAAATACAATACATAAGGCTGGCTTCCCAGAAACTGGTGGCCCACTGCCTGACTCTCATTGGCAAAGCTAAAGTCAGCAACATGATAGAACCCCAGCTATTCCCCTGGGTGGTATAGCCACAACACTGAAGAAGCTCAGCACAAAGCCCCTATTACTAAAATCCCCACCCACCACTGGCATAAACTCAGATATCGGTATGCCAGGGCTGTAGCATATATGACCCACAATACTCTGTAGCATCTCAATATGAACACTACAGCCTCTGTTACCAATGAAGACACATTAACTTGCAAATTACCCTTCCAAGTCACACATCACTTTGATTTGGGGCAAATGGCCTGCTTCTGTGCTGTAAATTCCATGTAATATTCCTTCTTTGTCATTGGGGTGTTATCCTGTAATTAGCCAAACTCAACCCCATCGGTACAAGGGCAGCATCTCATTAAGTTCACCAGCACCCAACAAGATACCAAACACAGCCTTGGCAACATCACCATTGTCCTCGGCAAATAAATAAATCCCACAGGTATCTGTATCACAATGAAGTGGTTTGGCCATTTCCACACACGCCTCACTAGACATGCCATCCAAACGCTGGACCCTTTGTATCAAAATAACCTGGGACATTTTCTGTGAGTGAATCTTCTTTTTAACCCCATGGACATCAGGAGAAAAACCACTTCACAATGCATTATACACAGAGACTTGATTTTTGTCACAAAGAGCAACTGCCAATTAAATCACAAAGTGGATGTTTTAATTATGTGATGCAGCTCTCTTGAATGAATTGTCGATTCATAGTCTTTGCTAATTTTAATTTCTGTTGACTTCTTAACATTTATACAAACAGAAAGCACTGGAATTATTTCCACTGTATGGGTCCTTAAATGGCCTCGTGAATCTCAAAAGATTATGAATAAACAATGACATAAGTAAATTCACAGAAACAGGTTTAAATAACTTGGAAACCATTTCAAATATCTGTGCTTACCATAAATAATACTCAGTGCCTTTCAGACATGATCTGTCTAATGTTCTTTAAAGTTCAGTTTGGACAGTTACCGCAGATGCTTTGTAACAACCTGGCACTTATATTTATATATTCATGCCCTCATAACTTAAAAATAATTCTGCTGACTGCTCTTGGCATTAGGCATACATTCCCAGTGCCTTGGGCATCTTCAATCAAAAATAACTGTGACAGCAACCTGATACAAAAGCCTCACCCAAACAGCAAACAGTTTACAATCTATTCTCCATGCTCATAACACTCAGACTGTTTACTAGACCAACCTGGCATAACACTATTTTCATACAGCTGTCTGAAAGCTGATTAACTGCAAGAAGAAAAAAGATGCATTGATATTGTTTCCCAAAGTACATCACGTTCAGTTTGCTACTTGACTGGGTCCATTACGGTCGTTGTTGTGCCCAGCAAGATCCCAGAACGGGAAGTGAGATGAATGTGTTTTTAGTGGTGCTAGTGGCCAGGAAAGCAGCAAATAGTGACATGGGTTAGGAATCTTCAACTGAAAGCCTAAGTCTTGGTGGAGCCTCGGGCTTAACATCTCTCGTTCACTGGTAAGAATCAAGTAGTGCATGGCAATAATGTAAAAAGTTAAATGGATCTGGGGATAAGTAGCTGGAGGAAAGAAGCACAAAACCCTGTCCTTCCTGGCGCAGGGACCACCACATCCAGAACCTGGCACACAGTTCAACTCACAATCAAAAGGATAATCAGCTATTGGAGACTTTGCAGAGAAAAGACAATTGCATTTCTGCAGTGAAGGACCTGAGATTGGGACAAGAAAGGGATTAGGGCAGAACCCATTTAAAGTGCAGGCAAACTGAACCCACCTCAATCTATCCAGAGTTACAGAACACAATGGAATATTTGGGGAGAGTGTGAGTTAAGCAGATATCACATGAGTATCTGAAGGAATAGTTGATTAATAGTTAATGTGATGCATTAACTTTAGGGAGCAGCTGTACTGACCTTTTTGACCCTCTACTTTGCATAATTCATAAAGAATTATTACAAATTCACAAAGTAGCTGGTAACAAGCCTACTTGAAGAATTCAAAAATGATTTCACCCAACCAGTAGCCACTCCTCAACACAAGTAGACCAAACCACTACAATTTGCATTGACTCAAATCTACTGGATCTTTCATACAGTTGTTTAACTGACAAAAAAGTTTATATTGGAAAACCTAATGAGATCAAATAAATTACCAGGCGCTTCCACACTAAATTCCAGACTTTTAACAACCGTCTGCAGGCAGACACAATCCAAATCATACTGAGGGGATGATGTTGCTTCTTCAGATATGAATGAATGCTGACAAATGTAACATTTGGTTCCAAAATCTAATCACCAATCCCCTACATGACTGCGCGCCGAAACTGGCCGGAGGCGAACACGCGCGCGCCGAAACTGGCCGGAGGCGAACACGCGCGCGCCGAAACTGGCCGGAGGCGAACACGCGCGCGCCGAAACTGGCCGGAGGCGAACACGCGCGCGCCGAAACTGGCCGGAGGCGAACACGCGCGCGCCGAAACTGGCCGGAGGCGAACACGCGCGCGCCGAAACTGGCCGGAGGCGAACACGCGCGCGCCGAAACTGGCCGGAGGCGAACACGCGCGCGCCGAAACTGGCCGGAGGCGAACACGCGCGCGCCGAAACTGGCCGGAGGCAAAACACGCGCGCCGAAACTGGCCGGAGGCAAAACACGCGCGCGCCGAAACTGGCCGGAGGCGAACACGCGGCAATGAAACTGGCCGGAGGCGAACACGCGGCAATGAAACTGGCCGGAGGCGAACACGCGGCAATGAAACTGGCCGGAGGCGAACACGCGGCAATGAAACTGGCCGGAGGCGAACACGCGGCAATGAAACTGGCCGGAGGCGAACACGCGGCAATGAAACTGGCCGGAGGCGAACACGCGGCAATGAAACTGGCCGGAGGCGAACACGCGGCAATGAAACTGGCCGGAGGCGAACACGCGGCAATGAAACTGGCCGGAGTCGAACACGCGGCAGCGAAACTGGCCGGAGGCGAACACGCGGCAATGAAACTGGCCGGAGTCGAACACGCGGCAGCGAAACTGGCCGGAGGCGAAACACGCACGCAGCGAAACTGGCTGGAGGCGAACACGCGGCAATGAAACTGGCTGGAGGCGAACACGCGTGCGGCGAAACTGGCCAGAGGCGAACAAGCGGCAATGAAACTGGCCGGAGGCGAAACACGCGGCAGCGAAACTGGCCGGAGGCGAACACGCGGCAGCGAAACTGGCCGGAGGCGAACACGCGGCAATGAAACTGGCCGGAGGCGAACACGCGGCAGCGAAACTGGCCGGAGGCGAACACGCGGCAATTAAACTGGCCGGAGGCGAACACGCGGCAATGAAATTAATCTGTCTCGTACACGCGCACAGTGAAACTAGCCAGTGCCCTATACACACAGTCCATGTTCCTATGCTTAAACTTCTAATTTCCATTCTATCCACCATTCCCCTACCATCTCAAAGCAAAAAGTAACAAGAGGAGGCCATCTTAGCCTGTTCCTCTGGTAATTGGTTGATTGCTGATCTGTCCTTTAACTCCATTTACCCACCTTTGTTCAATATCCTTACTGTACAAAAATATCCACTCATCTCAGTCTGGAAATTTTCAAATGATTCCCCTTTGGGGAGTAGTGAAACAGAATTCTAGATTATCACTCTCCAACTGAGCTGTTAATATCAGTCCTCAAATGCAAATAGCATAAAGTCTTAACAAGCCAAGAGTTTGCTGTATCTGTATGGAGAGTGGACATGGAGACCTTGGTATATTCTTTGCACATTATGTCAGGCAGCAGATCTAAGAATAATTTACAGCAAATGTCAGAAACTACCACTTGGGAATATTTAGACGTAATCATCCTGTTTTGAACAGGCACTGTACAAAAGCTTTTGTGGTTTAATTATTGGAAACTGCGGGTTCAGTAAAGGATGAGGATACCAAAAGGTTTCCATCAGAAACACAACAAGTGCCATAGCACTGCACAACACCATACAGACTGGAAGAAATTTCTTTGTTAAAGCTTTTTCATGGGCCATATGGCAAGTCACTGAGCAATACTCATTTGTCAGGACGGAGGGAAAAAAAGCTTTTCCTAAAAGACAGAAATCACCGCACGAGGAGAATTCAACTTTCAGCTAAGCAGAGCAAATTCTTCAATAAAATCAGATTGTGCAATAAAGAGTAACCATTTGGCTTATTGTGCCTGTGTCATTTATGCTCTTATCTTTTTTATTTTAATCTAGCTCACTCCCTGCACACAAGACATCCCCAAGTAACTCATATTCCCTCTAAAATAAATCCTGCTTTGTGGCAGAGATAATTCCACATTCTACACACAAGTATACTGCTTTAACTTCCCCTAAAGTTCCCTTGGTGATTATTTTAAATTTGTGCTTTATATTATTGTCTCACCAAGAATTAATCAATATTTGCCTTTCTGTATCTTTCAATACCTCCTTTAGGCCAATCCTTAACCATTGCAGTCAGGGCATAGAAAGTTTTAAGTTTAAGTTGATGAACTCCAGTCTTTTCATTCCTGTGGAAGATCCCAGTAAATCTACAGTGCATCTTTCCCATTGGGTTCACGTCCTTCTTATAATGGAGTGCCCAGAAACGTACCATACCTTTGTACAAAACACCACAGTATTAACTTAGCAATTTCTTATGCTTAGTGTAAAATACAAGGTTTCTCGTTTTGAACGTACTGGGTGAAAACATTGTTCCTTCCTTTCCTTGCAGTTTCTAGCTTTAAATGGATGTTACCTCTGTACAAACGGTTGTCTTGGAGCTGGCCAGCAGCAGAGAATGAATGCTCCAGTGCTTCTGATGGCCCGCCTCGCAGCGTATCAATCAAATTTCAAAGCTGTAATCAACCAATCAACCTGTACTTTCAAGCACTGCGATCCAGTACCTAATAATCTTCACAACAATTTGTACAAAGAAAAGGTTAGAGCGTACCTAAAACAATATACAGGAACAAAGTGAATTAGGAAGGGCAGCACTTAATTACAGAGTCTTGTCAGTTTGGAGGCATTCCTCCCAACCTCACTGAAAGTAATGTATCAATTAGGCAGGAGTGTGCTTAATTTGTGTGACTCTAACATCTCTCATTTTCACATTCTTCTTAGTAAACTCTGAAGCAATTATTGCAGAAGGCATGGAGGTCTGGGAAACTGGAAAGCAAACTGCGCAAAACATTTTTTAAAATTGAAAGTGAGAAGGTGCAGGTTTTAGGACTAACCTGGCTCCTCAGCTGCTCTTTTGGATATGTCCTTCAGTGAATTTACAACACATCTAGGCTCTGCTCCAAGGAAAAAGCTCGAGCTCTTTTTAAACAGGAAGAAAGCAAAAGGCACACTTCCACTGGGACATCATCCATCAGACCATGAGAGGCCATGTCAGCATGCAATATCTTAAGTATTTCTTTCAGGGATGAATGGCTCATAACCAGGAATTGCATGGAAATTTCAGACTAGATGACTTTGGCATTTTTATACAGGGTGCAAGTGTTGTGCGTAGAGAAATCCTGCCTGCTCATGTGTTCCTTTCAGTTTAATCTCCTTACTACTCTCTACTGGTGTAGGTGTGCCTATTTCCCCAGTCTCCTCTTAGTTAAGTGCCAATGGTAAAACTCTCCCTTAATTATAAAGGGTTTCATTGATAAGGCTTTCTTCATTCTGGATCCCACACATTGGCAGTTTGCTCGGTGACCGGATCCCCCGTGACGGCAGTTTGCTCGGTGACCGGATCCCCCGTGACGGCAGTTTGCTCGGTGACCGGATCCCCCGTGACGGCAGTTTGCTCGGTGACCGGATCCCCCGTGACGGCAGTTTGCTCGGTGACCGGATCCCCCGTGACGGCAGTTTGCTCGGTGACCGGATCCCCCGTGACGGCAGTTTGCTCGGTGACCGGATCCCCCGTGACGGCAGTTTGCTCGGTGACCGGATCCCCCGTGACGGCAGTTTGCTCGGTGACCGGATCCCCCGTGACGGCAGTTTGCTCGGTGACCGGATCCCCCGTGACGGCAGTTTGCTCGGTGACCGGATCCCCCGTGACGGCAGTTTGCTCGGTGACCGGATCCCCCGTGACGGCAGTTTGCTCGGTGACCGGATCCCCCGTGACGGCAGTTTGCTCGGTGACCGGATCCCCCGTGACGGCAGTTTGCTCGGTGACCGGATCCCCCGTGACGGCAGTTTGCTCGGTGACCGGATCCCCCGTGACGGCAGTTTGCTCGGTGACCGGATCCCCCGTGACGGCAGTTTGCTCGGTGACCGGATCCCCCGTGACGGCAGTTTGCTCGGTGACCGGATCCCCCGTGACGGCAGTTTGCTCGGTGACCGGATCCCCCGTGACGGCAGTTTGCTCGGTGACCGGATCCCCCGTGACGGCAGTTTGCTCGGTGACCGGATCCCCCGTGACGGCAGTTTGCTCGGTGACCGGATCCCCCGTGACGGCAGTTTGCTCGGTGACCGGATCCCCCGTGACGGCAGTTTGCTCGGTGACCGGATCCCCCGTGACGGCAGTTTGCTCGGTGACCGGATCCCCCGTGACGGCAGTTTGCTCGGTGACCGGATCCCCCGTGACGGCAGTTTGCTCGGTGACCGGATCCCCAGTGACGGCAGTTTGCTCGGTGACCGGATCCCCAGTGACGGCAGTTTGCTCGGTGACCGGATCCCCAGTGACGGCAGTTTGCTCGGTGACCGGATCCCCAGTGACGGCAGTTTGCTCGGTGACCGGATCCCCAGTGACGGCAGTTTGCTCGGTGACCGGATCCCCAGTGACGGCAGTTTGCTCGGTGACCGGATCCCCAGTGACGGCAGTTTGCTCGGTGACCGGATCCCCAGTGACGGCAGTTTGCTCGGTGACCGGATCCCCAGTGACGGCAGTTTGCTCGGTGACCGGATCCCCAGTGACGGCAGTTTGCTCGGTGACCGGATCCCCAGTGACGGCAGTTTGCTCGGTGACCGGATCCCCAGTGACGGCAGTTTGCTCGGTGACCGGATCCCCAGTGACGGCAGTTTGCTCGGTGACCGGATCCCCAGTGACGGCAGTTTGCTCGGTGACCGGATCCCCAGTGACGGCAGTTTGCTCGGTGACCGGATCCCCAGTGACGGCAGTTTGCTCGGTGACCGGATCCCCAGTGACGGCAGTTTGCTCGGTGACCGGATCCCCAGTGACGGCAGTTTGCTCGGTGACCGGATCCCCCGTGACAGCAGTTTGCTCGGTGACCGGATCCCCCAGTGACGGCAGTTTGCTCGGTGACCGGATCCCCCAGTGACGGCAGTTTGCTCGGTGACCGGATCCCCCGTGACGGCAGTTTGCTCGGTGACTGGATCCCTCAGTGATGGCAGTTTGCTCAGTGACTGGATCCCCCGGTGATCCAGTCACGGGCACGGTAGCATAGTGGTTAGCACTGCTGCTTCACAGCTCCAGGGTCCTGGGTTCGATTCCCGGTTCAGGTCACTGTCTGTGTGGAGTTTGCACATTCTCCTCGTGTCTGCGTGGGTTTCCTCCCACAGTCCAAAGATGTGCGGGTTAGGTTGATTGGCTATGCTAAGAAATTGCCCCTTAGTGTCCAGGGATGCATAGGTTAGAGGGATTAGTAGGTATAATATGTAGGGAGATGGGGGTAGGGCCTGGGTGGGATTGTATTCAGTGCAGACTCGATGGGCCGAAGGGCTTCTTTCTGCACTGTAGGGTTCTATGGTTCTATGATGGCAGTTTGCTCAGTGACTGGATCCCCCGGCGATGGCAGTTTGCTCAGTGACAGCTCTCTGCTCATTCTTGAGTGCAGTTTGCCGATCTTGAAAGCTCAAAAGGGGGTGCATCTTCATCGCAGAAGGTTAAGAAAATGGGGATCGAAGACTGGAGATGGCTGCACTGATCGCTGGATGGGGCGCGTGGGGGAAATGAGTGCACTGGTCACTGAAGGGGGAAGGTGAGGGAATGGATGCAGTAGTCACTGGAGGGGGGAGGTGGAGGGACTGGGGGTAATGGTCACTGGAAGGGGAATGTAGGCATCCTGGAGGTCAGAAGGGCACATACGGGGGCCTGGTGGTTGACAGCAATGTGGAATGGTTGTCTGGGAAGCTGGAGCCATGGTCACAGTGGCCGGAGGAGGGAGGAGCCGGGGTCATGGCGATCAAGTGGCTGGGCGGGGATGACGGGAGGACAACAGGGTCACGGCAGCCGGAGGGGGGAATATGGTGGTCACAAGGGAGTAATAGGTGTCTCAGGAGGTTGGAGGCAAAGCACTATCATAGGCAGAGAGGCAGTCATGTTCCCATCGCTGGAGGGTGGATCGATGGCCCCAATGATGAAAACGACCTGCTGTCCTGATGGTTGGAGGTACAAGGTGGCTCAGCATCCTCATTACTGGAGATGAATCAGTGCTCAATACTGCCCAACAGGTGCCCATTTTGTAAGTGTTGTGAGGGGGAAACTGATCGTTTGGATTGGGAAAACCTAGGGCGCTGAGTTATGGATGGGGGAGCCAAATTCACCAAAAATAATTTACGCTGATTCAGTTGTTATAGAAAAGGAATATTCAATAATGGCCTAGTCACTTTGTTTTAAAATAAGGGATCCTGTGTATGGTGTGTCAGATAATTTGATAATTCAATGCTAAGAAATAGTTATTTCACACAATATACTCTTTCCTTTTCATCTTGGGTATTGATGTTAATTTCATATTTAGACACGTTAAGATATGCAAGCCAGTCACATGTGGTATTGTACATGGGAGAGTACAATCAGGTGTTGGGTGTAGTACTCTGGTGCAGTGGATTTGGGGTTGGGGGCAGGGCAGGTACACTTCAGCTCCTGTTTTAAAGTGGGTTATTATATCCTTATTGCTGAGAATGCATTAGAAACTGATCTGTCTACATCTAAAGTGGGAAACTTCCTGCGCAAACTTCTGATCACCCTCAAAACCAGTGATGACATTACAGCACCACCACAGGCAGGAGGATGTAATTACAATGTGACAGGTTTACATAAGGAGCTCCCTTTATAAATATGGGCACAGGGCCTAATAGAAAAGCTGGCCTAAAATCCAAGCTGATGCAAGATTTTTACAAAGGTTTAATTAGGTTTATTTAATTTAATCTAAATCTAAAAAACTATTCATTTTATTCATGTTCAAAACATTTTGATTGTGGTTTTATTTTGTTTATGCGCAACCTATAGTTGTGCAGACTGCCTGAAGGTAAGGTCAAGATTATTGAATTCCACTCCCTCACATATATAAACATATGCAGTTTATGTTAGTCTATTCATAACGTTTACACAGAGCAGATCTAGATCCATAACAAATACATTCATTTAATGTGTTTAAAAACTTCTATCTGTAGGCACTTCCTGTGAACTTGTCCATAATTAATTCCTGTGTTGGGATTTGTAATAGAAACTGCAGTGTAAACTTCTGACACTGTAGCTGCTCCCGCCTGTCAGAGGACTAATATATGTTGTGGATGTACATAGGAGCCTCATTGCTGAAACAGACAACTAGGTGCAGTCCATGAGAGTGTTAGGGTTAATCAGAAGAGGAGGGGGAGTGAATAATTACACCACCCAGTGCAGCCCACAAACTGGACTTCATTTTAAAGCCAGATCCTGGGTCTTCCATTTGATAAATGTCTCTCGTTAATTCCCAGCTCCATATTTACGATGGGGTTTGGCGCCTTGCTGCTCTGGCGGTGGCCCTGTGGCGCCCCTGAGGGCAGGGAGGTGTAACTACAGCGTGACATGTTTACATCAGGATGTAAACATGGACCAAATGACAGGAAGTGCACAGATATACAATTTTAATGTCGGAGTGTTTTTACCTTTTATTTTGAAAGTACTTATAATTAATATAAATATATGATTTAGACATCTTTGTGTATTTACCGCTATTTATGACGCTACTCACAGCTAATTTCCCATCCTTACCTCACAAATTCTCCATTATATCTGACCTTTCTATATATCAGGCCACTAAGCCTATACACAATGTATAGCCGTGCTTATAGATTCCATAGGCGGCCCTCGCTCGGCCTCAGGCCGGCCTTACCTTGCCGAAGTGAGCGGCCCAGTGGAGGGGGGTCCACCCGTAGAAGTTGTCCTCCAGGCCGGTGTGGCTGAGGGGGGAGGCGGCGAGCAGCGAGCGGACAGCGGCGGTGTCGCCGTCCCGACAGGCCCGGTGCAGCGGGAAGCGCAGCGCCAGCAGCTCCTCGCTGGAGAAGCCGCGCTCCCGCTCCCAGGCCGCCATACCAGCACTCAGCCCCGGCTCCAGCCTCACTGCCTCCCGGACACTCAGGCTCTGGGCGCGGGGCTCTCGGCTCGGCCTCCGCTTCCCCACTCGGTGCCCCGGGCTCCGGCTCCGCTCTGTGCCGCGATCCCGCTCCACCGGCGCCAAGACAAAGGGAGAGCGGCAGGAGCCGGACCGGAGCAGGGAGAACTGGAATGGAGCGGGAAAACCCGGGCTGGAGCTGCAAAGCGCGGAATGGAGCTACAAATCCCGGAGTGGAACAACAAAACCCGGGGTGGAGCTGCAAAACCCGGGGTGGAACTACAAAACACGGAGTGAAACAACAAAACCCGGGGTGGAACTAAAAAACCCGGAGTGGAGCTGCAAAACCCGGGGTGGAACAACAAAACCCGGAGTGGAACAACAAGACCCAGAATGGAGCTGCAAAGCCCGGAGCTGAGCAGAAAGACCCGTACCAGCATCAGAAGGGGGTGCAGTGGTGTTGTGGCATTATCACTGGATGTGTAATCCATAGACCCAAGCTGGTGCTTTTGGGACCCGGGTTCAAATTCCACCATGTCAGATGGTGAAATTTGAATTCAATAAAAAAACTGGAATGAAAGTCTAATAATGACCATGAAACTATTGTCAATTGTTGTACAAACCCGTCTGGTTCACTTGTATTCTTTTAGGCAGGAAATCTGCTGTCCTTACCCAGTCTGGCCTACAGGTGACTCCAGACCTACAGCAATGTGGTTGATTCTGAATGGTCTTGCAAACCACTCAGTTCAAGGACAGTTAGGGATGGGCAATAAATGCTGGCCTAGTCAGTGATGGCCACATCCCATGAATAAAAAATCCAAAGTGGTGCCACAAACCTGGATTGAAATAGAAAAACCAGGAGCAGAGCAGCAAAACCCAGATTGGAGCCACTAAACCCAGACTGGAGACACAAAATCTGAACTGGATCAGCAAAACCCAGAGTGGAGATCCAAGGCCTGGAGCAAAAATGCAAAATCCAGAATGAAGCCGTGAAACCTGGAGTCGTGCCCTGAAACCTGGCTAAGATCAGAGCTACAGCAAGGCTCAAAGGCAAACTACGTTTCCAAGTGGTCAAACTGGAAAATTCCATATTGCATTCCTAACATTTGTGGTACAGTTGCTGCTGCTGCTGTTGGGCTCCTTACCAGTGTTCAGTGGCTTCAAAGGCCATGCATATCCAACTCCCCACTCTTTCACACTTTTTAAACTTCTTTCACAGGATGTGGATGTTGCTAGTACAGTCAAATTTATTGCCCATCTCTAATAGCACTTCAGAATGTAGTGGTGAGCTGCCTTTGTGAACCACTGCAATCCAGGCAGTGTAGGTACACCCATAGTGCAGTTGGGGGGAATTCCAGAATTTTTCCCACTGACATGATGATGTGTTTCCAAGTGAGGATGTTAAGTGACTCAGGTGGGAACTTGCACACACCAATGTTCCCATGTATCTGCTGCTCTTGTCCTTCTAGGTGGTCAAGGTTGCAGGTTTGAAAGGTGCTGCCTAAGGAGCTTTGGTGGGTTGCTGCAGTTAATCTTGCAGATGGTACACACGGCTTTCACTGTGCAATAATGGTGAAAAAGTAAATGTTGAAGGTGATAGAATCAGATGGGCTGTTTTCTTCTGAATACTGTTGAGTTTCTTCAATGGTTTTGGAGCTACACTCACCCAGGCCAGTGGTGAGTACTCCATCATCCTCCTCACATGTGCTTTGTTGATGGTGGAGAGGTTTTGGGAAGTGAGGAAATGAGTTACTCGCCACAGGATTTGTTGCTTTATACTTCCATGGGATGTGGGCATCGCTGGAAATGAACAAAGAGAATTTCCCAGCCTCTAAGCTGCTCCTGCAGCTCAGTATTTCTCTGATGGCCCAGTTCTGGTTGATAGTAACCCCGTCAGAATGTTGACAGTGGAGCATTCAGAGATGGTAATGAAATTGGATGTCAAGGGGAGACGGTTAGATTTCCTCTTGTCTGAAATGGTCATTGTTGGTATGAATGTTACTGACCACTTACCCAGCCCAAACCTGAGTGTTGTCCAGGTCTTGCTGCATTGGACACAGACTGTTTCAGTATCTGAGGAGTCACAAATGGTGCTGAACATTGTGCAATCATTAATGATCATCCCCACTTCTGATGTTATGATGGAGGAAATGTCATTGATGAAGCAACTGAAGATGGTTGGGCCTAGGGCACTATCCTGAGGAACTCCTGTAGTGAGTTCTTGGAGCCAAGATGATTGACCTCCAAATACTGCAATCATCTGCCCTTGTGCCAGGTCTCATATAATAGATTATTATGTAAAGTTAAAGCACATGGGATTGCAGGTTATGTCTCGAGGTGGATAGAAAGCTGGTTAGCAGGTAGCAAGCTAAGAGTTGGCTTAAATGGGTCTTTTTCTGACTGGCAGTCAGTGACTAGTGAGGTTCTGCAGGGATCTGTGCTGGGACCCCAACTGTCCATACTATATATTATTGATTTGGAAGAGGGAACTGAATGTATTATATCCAAATTTGCAGATGATATAAAGTTGGGTGAGAGGGTGAGCTGTGAGGAGGATACAGAGGTGCTTTGGACAGGCTGAGTGTGGGCATACAGCCTGCAGTATAATGTGGATAAATGTGAGGTTATCCACTTTGGTAGCAGTAATAGGAAGACAGATTATTACTTGAGTGGGTGTAAATTGAGAGAGGCGGATACTCAATGAGACCTTGGTGTCCTTGTGCATCAGTCACTGAAAGTAAGCGCGCAGGTACAGCAGGCAATAAAGAAGGCAAATGGTATGTTGGCCTTCATAGCAAGAGGATTTGAGTATCGGGATAGGGATGTTTTGCTGCAATTGTATAGGGTGTTGGTGAGGCTACATTTGGAGTATTATGTGCCATTTTCGTATCCTTATCTGAGGGAGGATGTCCTTGTTATAGAGGGAGTGCAGCAAAGGTTTAACAGGCTGATTCCTGGAATGGTAGGACTGTCATATGAGGATGTTGTGCCTGCCACACAGTCTATTTTAACCCTTATATGATGGACAAAGAATTGTGAGTAGACTCCTTGTTAGTACAACCAATATTTATTTAAAAAACACAATCAATAATCACCCACCCAACCAACAATAAGTTATCTTACAGAAAATAATAAAGTTCAAGTCCAACACAAGACCATGACTTAACTTTGCGTGACTGACAGATATTGGCCTTTATCTGTGATGAGTATCCTCTGCGTAGTCTGGTTCTTTGGGCTGGTCTGGCACTCTGGCTCTAGTCTTCCTTCCTTCTCGAGTGTAGTGGCTCTCCTCATGACGGTCACCGTTGTTGTAGCTCATTCATGGGGTCAGAGAGAGAGAGAAAGATTCTTTGATGCGCAGCACCCTTTATACCCCGTTGGGTTTCACACCCCTTTTGGCCATTTCCAATCAATCGATCAGGACTTGATCACCCTGATCGATAAAGTCCAATCTACCACACCAATCTCTAGGTGTATCCCCAACCACCATGTCTGTCAGTGCCAGAGGCACATAGGGCACACACCTCCCTCCCAAATAAGAGGTTATGACACCCTTGTGTCTGGTAAACAACATAGGGGTGTATACATATATTTAAATTGCCTCAGTGACTTGATAGTTGCCTTAATGAACTTAGGGTTCGGCACAGTTGCTTCAAGGATTGTCTTAACTAGAGGAAGGTGGCCAAAGAGCACCCCAACCAACTCCCCACACTCACACACACCCACACACTGTACCCCAACCAACTCCCCACACCCACACACACCCACACACTGTACCCCAACCAACTCCCCACACTCACACACACCCACACACTGTACCCCATCCAACCCCCCACACCCACACACTGTACCCCAACCAACTCCCCACACCCACACACACCCACACACTGTACCCCAACCAACTCCCCACACCCACACACACCCACACACTGTACCCCAACCAACTCCCCACACTCACACACACCCACACACTGTACCCCATCCAACCCCCCACACCCACACACACCCACACACTGTACCCCAACCAACTCCCCACACCCACACACTGTACCCCAACCAACTCCCCACACCCACACACACCCACACACTGTACCCCAACCAACTCCCCACACTCACACACACACCCACACACTGTACCCCAACCAACTCCCCACACTCACACACACCCACACACTGTACCCCAACCAACTCCCCACACCCACACACTGTACCCCAACCAACTCCCCACACTCACACACACACCCACACACTGTACCCCAACCAACTCCCCACACTCACACACACCCACACACTGTACCCCAACCAACTCCCCACACCCACACACTGTACCCCATCCAACTCCCCACACCCACACACACCCACACACTGTACCCCATCCAACTCCCCACACTCACACACACCCACACACTGTACCCCAACCAACTCCCCACACCCACACACACACCCACACACTGTACCCCATCCAACTCCCCACACTCACTCACACCCACACACTGTACCCCATCCAACCCCCACACTCACACACACCCACACACTGTACCCCTTCCAACTCCCCACACTCACACACACCCACACACTGTACCCCATCCAACTCCCCACACTCACACACACCCACACACTGTACCCCATCCAACTCCCCACACACACACACACCCACACACTGTACCCCATCCAACTCCCCACACACACACACAACACACACTGTACCCCATCCAACTCCCCACACCCACACACACACCCACACACTGTACCCCATCCAACTCCCCACACTCACACACACCCACACACTGTACCCCATCCAACTCCCCACACACACACACACCCACACACTGTACCCCATCCAACTCCCCACACTCACACACACCCACACACTGTACCCCATCCAACTCCCCACACACACACACACCCACACACTGTACCCCATCCAACTCCCCACACACACACACACAACACACACACACCCACACACTGTACCCCATCCAACTCCCCACACCCACACACCCACACACTGTACCCCATCCAACTCCCCACACTCACACACTGTACCCCATCCTACTCCCCACACCCACACACCACTGTACCCCATCCAACTCCCCACACCACCCACACACTGTACCCCATCCAACTCCCCACACCCACACACACCCACACACTGTACCCCATCCAACTCCCCACACACACACACACCCACACACTGTACCCCATCCAACTCCCCACCACACACCCACACACTGTACCCCATCCAACCTCCCCACACCCACACACACCCACACACTGTACCCCATCCAACTCCCCACAACCCACACACTGTACCCCAACCAACTCCCCACACTCACACACACCCACACACTGTAGTACCCCATCCAACTCCCCACACCCACACACTGTACCCCAACCAACTCCCCACACTCACACACACCCACACACTGTACCCCAACCAACTCCCCACACTCACACACACCCACACACTGTACCCCATCCAACTCCCCACACCCACACACACCCACACACTGTACCCCAACCAACTCCCCACACTCACACACACCCACACACTGTACCCCATCCAACTCCCCACACCCACACACTGTACCCCATCCAACCCCCCATACTCACACACACCCACACACTGTACCCCATCCAACTCCCCACACCCACACACTGTACCCCATCCAACCCCCCACACTCACACACACCCACACACTGTACCCCATCCAACTCCCCACACTCACACACACCCACACACTGTGCCCCATCCAACCCCCCACACTCACACACACCCACACACTGTACCCCATCCAACTCCCCACACTCACACACTGTACCCCATCCAACCCCCCACACTCACACACACCCACACACTGTACCCCATCCAACTCCCCACACTCACACACACCCACACACTGTACCCCATCCAACTCCCCACACCCACACACACACACACACACTGTACCCCATCCAACTCCCCACACTCACACACACCCACACACTGTACCCCATCCAACTCCCCACACTCACACACTGTACCCCATCCAACCCCCCACACTCACACACACCCACACACTGTACCCCATCCAACTCCCCACACTCACACACACCCACACACTGTACCCCATCCAACTCCCCACACCCACACACACACACACTGTACCCCATCCAACTCCCCACACTCACACACACCCACACACTGTACCCCATCCAACCCCCCACACTCACACACACACACACAGTACCCCATCCAACTCCCCACACACACACACACCCACACACTGTACCCCATCCAACTCCCCACACTCACACACACCCACACACTGTACCCCATCCAACCCCCACACTCACACACTCCCACACACTGTACCCCATCCAACTCCCCACACTCACACACACCCACACACTGTACCCCATCCAACCCCCACACTCACACACACCCACACACTGTACCCCATCCAACTCCCCACACACACACACACCCACACACTGTACCCCATCCAACTCCCCACACCCACACACTGTACCCCATCCAACTCCCCACACCCACACACTGTACCCCATCCAACCCCCCACACTCACACACACCCACACACTGTACCCCATCCAACTCCCCACACCCACACACACCCACACACTGTACCCCATCCAACTCCCCACACTCACACACACCCACACACTGTACCCCAACCAACTCCCCACACTCACACACACCCACACACTGTACCCCATCCAACTCCCCACACTCACACACACCCACACACTGTACCCCATCCAACCCCCCACACTCACACACACCCACACACTGTACCCCATCCAACTCCCCCACACCCACACACACCCACACACTGTACCCCATCCAACTCCCCACACTCACACACACCCACACACTGTACCCCAACCAACTCCCCACACTCACACACACCCACACACTGTACCCCATCCAACTCCCCACACTCACACACACCCACACACTGTACCCCATCCAACTCCCCACACTCTCACACACCCACACACTGTACCCCATCCAACCCCCCACACTCACACACACCCACACACTGTACCCCATCCAACCCCCCACACTCACACCCACACACACACTGTACCCCATCCAACTCCCCACACTCACTCACACCCACACACTGTACCCCATCCAACCCCCCACACTCACACATACACACACTGTACCCCATCCAACCCCCCACACTCACACATACACACACTGTACCCCATCCAACTCCCCACACTCACACACACCCACACACTGTACCCCATCCAACTCCCCACACTCACACACACCCACACACTGTACCCCATCCAACTCCCCACACACACACACACCCACACACTGTACCCCATCCAACTCCCCACACTCACTCACACCCACACACTGTACCCCATCCAACTCCCCACACACACACACACCCACACACTGTACCCCATCCAACTCCCCACACACACACACACACACACACTGTACCCCATCCAACTCCCCACACCCACACACACACCCACACACTGTACCCCATCCAACTCCCCACACTCACACACACCCACACACTGTACCCCAACCAACTCCCCACACCCACACACACCCACACACTGTACCCCATCCAACCCCCCCACACACACACACTGTACCCCATCCAACTCCACACACCCACACACACACTGTACCCCATCCAACTCCCCACACCCACCCACACACTGTACCCCATCCAACTCCCCACACCCACACACACCCACACACTGTACCCCAACCAACTCCCCACACTCTCACACACCCACACACTGTACCCCATCCAACTCCCCACACCCACACACTGTACCCCATCCAACTCCCCACACCCACACACACCCACACACTGTACCCCATCCAACTCCCCACACCCACACACTGTACCCCAACCAACTCCCCACACTCACACACACCCACACACTGTACCCCAACCAACTCCCCACACTCACACACACCCACACACTGTACCCCATCCAACTCCCCACACCCACACACACCCACACACTGTACCCCAACCAACTCCCCACACTCACACACACCCACACACTGTACCCCATCCAACTCCCCACACCCACACACTGTACCCCATCCAACCCCCCATACTCACACACACCCACACACTGTACCCCATCCAACTCCCCACACCCACACACTGTACCCCATCCAACCCCCCACACTCACACACACCCACACACTGTACCCCATCCAACTCCCCACACTCACACACACCCACACACTGTGCCCCATCCAACCCCCCACACTCACACACACCCACACACTGTACCCCATCCAGCTCCCCACACTCACACACTGTACCCCATCCAACCCCCCACACTCACACACACCCACACACTGTACCCCATCCAACTCCCCACACTCACACACACCCACACACTGTACCCCATCCAACTCCCCACACCCACACACACACACACTGTACCCCATCCAACTCCCCACACTCACACACACCCACACACTGTACCCCATCCAACCCCCCACACTCACACACACACACACAGTACCCCATCCAACTCCCCACACACACACACACCCACACACTGTACCCCATCCAACTCCCCACACTCACACACACCCACACACTGTACCCCATCCAACCCCCACACTCACACACTCCCACACACTGTACCCCATCCAACTCCCCACACTCACACACACCCACACACTGTACCCCATCCAACCCCCACACTCACACACACCCACACACTGTACCCCATCCAACTCCCCACACTCACACACACCCACACACTGTACCCCATCCAACTCCCCACACCCACACACTGTACCCCATCCAACTCCCCACACCCACACACTGTACCCCATCCAACTCCCCACACTCACACACACCCACACACTGTACCCCATCCAACTCCCCACACTCACACACACCCACACACTGTACCCCATCCAACTCCCCACACCCACACACACCCACACACTGTACCCCATCCAACTCCCCACACTCACACACACCCACACACTGTACCCCAACCAACTCCCCACACTCACACACACCCACACACTGTACCCCATCCAACTCCCCACACTCACACACACCCACACACTGTACCCCATCCAACCCCCCACACTCACACACACCCACACACTGTACCCCATCCAACTCCCCACACCCACACACACCCACACACTGTACCCCATCCAACTCCCCACACTCACACACACCCACACACTGTACCCCAACCAACTCCCCACACTCACACACACCCACACACTGTACCCCATCCAACTCCCCACACTCACACACACCCACACACTGTACCCCATCCAACTCCCCACACTCTCACACACCCACACACTGTACCCCATCCAACCCCCCACACTCACACACACCCACACACTGTACCCCATCCAACCCCCCACACTCACACCCACACACACACTGTACCCCATCCAACTCCCCACACTCACTCACACCCACACACTGTACCCCATCCAACCCCCCACACTCACACATACACACACTGTACCCCATCCAACCCCCCACACTCACACATACACACACTGTACCCCATCCAACTCCCCACACTCACACACACCCACACACTGTACCCCATCCAACTCCCCACACCCACACACACCCACACACTGTACCCCATCCAACTCCCCACACTCACACACACCCACACACTGTACCCCAACCAACTCCCCACACTCACACACACCCACACACTGTACCCCATCCAACTCCCCACACTCACACACACCCACACACTGTACCCCATCCAACCCCCCACACTCACACACACCCACACACTGTACCCCATCCAACTCCCCACACCCACACACACCCACACACTGTACCCCATCCAACTCCCCACACTCACACACACCCACACACTGTACCCCAACCAACTCCCCACACTCACACACACCCACACACTGTACCCCATCCAACTCCCCACACTCACACACACCCACACACTGTACCCCATCCAACTCCCCACACTCACACACACCCACACACTGTACCCCATCCAACTCCCCACACCCACACACACCCACACACTGTACCCCATCCAACTCCCCACACCCACACACTGTACCCCAACCAACTCCCCACACTCACACACACCCACACACTGTACCCCAACCAACTCCCCACACTCACACACACCCACACACTGTACCCCATCCAACTCCCCACACCCACACACACCCACACACTGTACCCCAACCAACTCCCCACACTCACACACACCCACACACTGTACCCCATCCAACTCCCCACACCCACACACTGTACCCCATCCAACCCCCCATACTCACACACACCCACACACTGTACCCCATCCAACTCCCCACACCCACACACTGTACCCCATCCAACCCCCACACTCACACACACCCACACACTGTACCCCATCCAACTCCCCACACTCACACACACCCACACACTGTGCCCCATCCAACCCCCCACACTCACACACACCCACACACTGTACCCCATCCAACTCCCCACACTCACACACTGTACCCCATCCAACCCCCCACACTCACACACACCCACACACTGTACCCCATCCAACTCCCCACACTCACACACACCCACACACTGTACCCCATCCAACTCCCCACACCCACACACACACACACACACTGTACCCCATCCAACTCCCCACACTCACACACACCCACACACTGTACCCCATCCAACTCCCCACACTCACACACTGTACCCCATCCAACCCCCCACACTCACACACACCCACACACTGTACCCCATCCAACTCCCCACACTCACACACACCCACACACTGTACCCCATCCAACTCCCCACACCCACACACACACACACTGTACCCCATCCAACTCCCCACACTCACACACACCCACACACTGTACCCCATCCAACCCCCCACACTCACACACACACACACAGTACCCCATCCAACTCCCCACACACACACACACCCACACACTGTACCCCATCCAACTCCCCACACTCACACACACCCACACACTGTACCCCATCCAACCCCCACACTCACACACACCCACACACTGTACCCCATCCAACTCCCCACACTCACACACACCCACACACTGTACCCCATCCAACCCCCACACTCACACACACCCACACACTGTACCCCATCCAACTCCCCACACTCACACACACCCACACACTGTACCCCATCCAACTCCCCACACCCACACACTGTACCCCATCCAACTCCCCACACCCACACACTGTACCCCATCCAACTCCCCACACTCACACACACCCACACACTGTACCCCATCCAACTCCCCACACTCACACACACCCACACACTGTACCCCATCCAACTCCCCACACCCACACACACCCACACACTGTACCCCATCCAACTCCCCACACTCACGCACACCCACACACTGTACCCCAACCAACTCCCCACACTCACACACACCCACACACTGTACCCCATCCAACTCCCCACACTCACACACACCCACACACTGTACCCCATCCAACCCCCCACACTCACACACACCCACACACTGTACCCCATCCAACTCCCCACACCCACACACACCCACACACTGTACCCCATCCAACTCCCCACACTCACACACACCCACACACTGTACCCCAACCAACTCCCCACACTCACACACACCCACACACTGTACCCCATCCAACTCCCCACACTCTCACACACCCACACACTGTACCCCATCCAACCCCCCACACTCACACCCACACACACACTGTACCCCATCCAACTCCCCACACTCACACACACCCACACACTGTACCCCATCCAACCCCCCACACTCACACATACACACACTGTACCCCATCCAACCCCCCACACTCACACACACCCACACACTGTACCCCATCCAACCCCCCACACTCACACATACACACACTGTACCCCATCCAACCCCCCACACTCACACCCACACACACACTGTACCCCATCCAACTCCCCACACTCACACACACCCACACACTGTACCCCATCCAACCCCCCACACTCACACATACACACACTGTACCCCATCCAACCCCCCACACTCACACACACCCACACACTGTACCCCATCCAACCCCCCACACTCACACCCACACACACACTGTACCCCATCCAACTCCCCACACTCACACACACCCACACACTGTACCCCATCCAACTCCCCCACAACACACACCAACACACTGTACCCCATCCAACCCCCCACACTCACACCCACACACACACTGTACCCCATCCAACCCCCCACACTCACACCCACACACACTGTACCCCATCCAACTCCCCACACTCACACACACCCACACACTGTACCCCATCCAACCCCCCACACTCACACATACACACACTGTATACCCCAACACCACGTGCTCACACACACAGTATACCCCAACTCCCCAACCTCACACATACACACTGAACCCCATCTAACTCCCTCCGTTTCACACTCAGAACCCTAACTCCACACCATTTGATACACAAATTCTCTTCACTCACAACATACCAATTTACCATTTTATTTGCACCATTTCCAATTCAGTTCTTTCTGCATCCCTCCAAACTCTGCCCTCCCTCTCTGCCCCCTTGTCTCCCCCCTTTATTGCCTCTCAATCTGCTTAATGAAGCTGAAGCCCTCTCCTGCTGCTGCTGTTGCAAATGGAATGACTGCAGCCACTGCCTACACCAGCTGGGGCTTCCTGATGGTGTGAGAATTCCAACCAGCAGCATTATGTCCCCTGCTTGACCAGCTGTGATCCTTTAGCCAGTAGATGGTGCTGACGTTCCCCTTTCCATTGGTTACTGTCCATGTCAACAGCAATCAGCTTGCTTTGTAGACAGGATGGTTAGATTGAGTGTACCCCTGTGAAGATCATATGGTCAGTCCGACAATCTGATCAACTCATTCTGGAAATACTCGTCAGGTTGTGTGACATGGTGGCACAGTGTTTAGCGCTGCTGCCTCACAGCGCTAGGGACCAGGGTTCAATTCCAGCCTTGAGTCACTGTCTGTGTGGGGTTTGCACATTCTCCCCGTGTCTGCGTGGGTTTCTTCCGGGTGCTCCGGACTCCTCCCACATTCCAGAGATGTGCAGATTAGGTTGACTGACCATGCTAAATTGACCCTAGTGTCAGGGGGATCAACAGGATAAATATGTGGAGCTACAGGAATAGGGCCGGGATGGGATGGTGGTCGATACAGAATCAATGGGCCGAATGGCCTCCATCTGTACTGTAGGGATTCCATGACTCTGGAATTAGTTCGGCAGCATCTGTGGAGAGAGGAACAGAGTTAATGTTTCAGGTCTGTGATCTTTCATCAGAAATGGGAAAAGTTAGAAATAGGATTTAAGTAAATGAAGGGGAAGAAAGTTGCAAAAAGGTCAAAAGAAAAGGCCGTTAAAATTGGGGATTCTCAAGAGGCCGGAATTAGAGGAGGGCTGTAAGACTGGAGGAGATCACAGAGGTTGGAGGGGTGAGGCCAGAGAAGGAGCCAGGGTAGGTCAGTGAGCTCAGGACTTAACATGAGTTAGGGGACAGGAAACAGAAACCAGAGGATAGAATGTGGGAGGTTAGCCAGGTGTGCATTTAAATAGTCAAACCTAGAGAAAGCAAACGAGGATGGGTTGAGACAAGTAGTGATGGTGCTGGTGTGTGGTTGAAAGCTCATTTTGGGGTCAAATATTATCGTAAAGATGCAAATTTTCACACTTTCCATGTTAATTACCATGGCAGGATGCTGTAACTTGGGTGTGAGTCATTCGCTCTTCATATAAGCAGACAGGTTTTGCTACTGCAAAGTAGCACAGAGTGAGTAAAGGACTGGGTGCAACAAGGAACAAGCGCTAAATTGGGAATTTGGTACAGAGGGGGAAAAAGGTGCTGCTTTTCAGCATCCATTGGCTGTTGAGTGTTTTTTTTGTCACCAAGCTAGGAGACATTCTATTACTTTAAATGTGTTATTGGGATGGTGGTGTCCTGTGGCTGCAACAAGTGGGAATCTGTGGAATACACTGCAGTTCCAGATAACCATGTCTGCAGCTTGAGCACTTTGACTTGGCAATACCTGTGCACTTTATTCCTGGAGACATCATTCCCCCAGGTTAGGCTGAACTTCAGAGTTGGTCAATGGCCAGGGGCAGGAGGGCGTGACTGCAAATCAGGCAGATAAAAGGGGAGGTGAGAGGGTTTGGGTGAAGGGAGATTTGGAAATCCAAAGAGAAAGGTTGAGGTAGCAGAACAGTACAGTAAGGTGGGTTTTTTAAAATTCATTCAAGGGATACAGGTGTTGCTGTCTGAGCCAACATTTACTGCCTGTCCCTTATTGCCCTTTAATTGATGTGCTAGGCCATTTCAGAGGGGTATTTAATGAGTCAACCACATTGCTGTGGCACTGGAATCACATATAAGCCAGACAAGGTAAGGATGGTAGATTGGGCGCCGCACTTACACAAGGATATTTTGGCCTTGGAGGGAGTGCAGAGGAGGTTTACTAGGCTGATACCGGAGTTGAGGGGGTTGAGCTATGAGGAGAGGCTGAATAAACTAGGCTTGTACTCGTTAGAGTTTAGAAGAATGAGGGGAGATCTCATTGAGACGTATAAGATGATGAATGGGATGGATAGGATAGAGGTGGAAAGACTCTTCCCACTCAGAAAGGACAGTAGGACTAGGGGGCACAGCCTCAAGATAAAGGGGGGGCGGTTTAGAACGGAGTTGAGGAAGAACTTCTTCACTCAAAGGGTGTTGAATCTCTGGAATTCTCTGCCCGTTGAAGTGGTGGAGGCTGCCTCGCTAAATATTTTTAAGACGCAGGTTGATGGGTTTTTGATAAGAGAGGGGATTAAGGGTTATGGGGAGAGGGCGGGAAAGTGGAACTGATCCACTTCAGATCAGCCATGATCTTATTGAATGGCGGGGCAGGCTCGAAGGGCTAGATGGCCTACTCCTGCTCCTATTTCTTATGTTCTTATTTCCTTAGTTAAAGACATCAGTGAACCCAGATGGGGTTTTTCTGACAATCAACAATGCTTTCATGGTGACCATTATTTACATTCCAGATTTTTTTACTGATTTCAAATTGCACCATCTGCTGTGGTGGGATTTGAACCCAAGTTCAGGTCATTACCCAGAGTCTCTGGATTACTAGTCCAGTGACATTACCATCATGCCCCTCCCCATCCCAGCATTATGTTATCGTTCACCATCAGCATTACTCCCTGCTTTTCTCCCTCTGTTGTTTTGAAATATTGTGCACCCGGAAAGATTCATTCCACAGCCTCGGGCATCGTGCAATCATTCCTCTGTAATGATGATTAGATTGAAACCATTTATCGCTATTTGTGTCATTAGTTCCTTTATCTTGTTGAAAATACTACTTGAATAAAAATGCTGGAAAACCTCAGTGAGGTCTCGAAGCATCTGTGGAGAAACAGAGTCAGGCAGATTTGAAACATTAACTGTGTTTCTCTCTCCACAGACACTGCCAGCCCTGCCGAGTTTTTCCATTCCTGTCAGGCCAAGGGGTCAGCCCTGGCCAATGAAAACTGGAGGAGGACATGCCAGGAACTGCAACAGACATGCCTAAAAATGAGGTGTCAACTTGCAGAAGCTACAACACGGAATAACTGCTGTGCCAGATCGTGGTAGCAACACGCAATACCACAGAACCCTACAGTGCAGAGAGAGACCATTCGGCCCATCGAGCCTGCACTGACTAACTGAAGGATCAGAGGCTCTATCTCTGTAACCCTGTGCCAATCCACCTAACCTGCACATCTTTGGAATGTGGGAGGAAACCGGAGCACCCGGACACGCGGGCACGGGGGGAACGTGCAAATTCCACACAGTCACCCAAGGCTGGAATGGAACCTGGGTGCTGTTGCCGTGAGTCCGTGGTGCTGACCACTGTGCCATCACGCCATAAACGATCCCACAATTCGTGTATCAGATTAAAACTCTGCAATCCAGCTGTGAATAGTGGTGGATAATTAAACCTCTAACAGGAGGAGGACTTCAGTCTCCTCATCCTCAATGATGGAGGAGTCCAGCACATCAATACAGAAGACACAGCTGAAGTATGTGCAATAATCTTCAGCAAGGAGTGCTGAGTGGATGAACCATCTCAGCCTCCTCCTGAGGTCCTCACTGTCACATATGCCATATTCAGCCAATTCAAATCACTCTATGATATCCAGAAACAGCTGAAGGGACTGGATACAGCAAAGACTATAGGCCCTGATAATATTCCAACAATAGTATTGAAGGCTTGTGCTCCTAGCCAAGTTATTCTATTACAGTTACAACACCTGGCAACGTGGAAAACTGTCCAGTATGTCCTGTACACAAAAAAACAGAACAAATCCAACTGGCTGATCATCACTCCATCACTCTACTCTTCATCATCATTAAAGGTATGAAGGGATCATCAACAGTGTTATCAAGGGGCAGTTATTCAGCAGTAGCTCACTCATTGACACTCAGTTTGGGTCCCGCCAGGGCCATTCAGCTCCTGGCCTTTTTACAACTTTAGAAAAATATCAATAAAATAGATAAACTCAATGTCCTTGAGTATGGCATCAAGGAGCTGTTATAAAATTTAAGTCAATGGGATCGGGGGGAAAAGTCTCTACTGGTTGGAGTTATGCCTGGCACAAAGGAAGATGGTTACGGTGGTTAGAGGCCAATATCTCAGTCCCAGAGCATCACTGCAGGAGTTCCTCAGGGTAGTGCCCTCGGCCCAGCCATCTTCAGTTGCTTCATCAATGATCTTCCCTCCATCATAAGGTCAGAAGTGGGGATATTTGCTGATGATTGCACAATGTTCAGCATCATTCGCCACTCCTCAGATACTGAAGCAGTGCCTATGTGCAACAAGAGCCGGACACATTCAAGGTTGGGCAAGTGGCAAGTAACATTCACGCCACACAAATGCCAGGATGACCATCTCCAACAAGAGAGAACTTAACTATTGCCCTTTGACATTTAATGATGTTAACATCACTGAATTTCCCACTAGTTAAGGGTGGGGGTTGTGAGGTGGGTGTTTTTAAGCGGGGGTGTGTCTGGCATATGTTGTGGAAGGGGGTCTGAAGGTGTATGGAGGGGGTTGTTGAGGAAGTTTGTTTGTGGGAGAGGGGTTTGGGAGGTTGTTTAGTGATGCTAGGGAGCAAGGTGCTGGCTTTACAGGGAGGTCTGGGGGAATTGGGAGGGAGGTTTAGGGGAGTGGGGTTTGGGGTGGGGGTTTGGTGGGTGTTTGGGTTTTTGCTGGGGAGGGGGATTTGTTGGGGGAGTTGGCAGTGAGGGGTATGGGTGTTGAGGGATTTTAAGATGAGGGGCTATGTTTAGGATTTAGGCTGTAGGTGGTGAGGGGGTGTTTAGGATGATGTGGTTTGGGCAGGGGATTTGATTGGGATGTGGAAGGTTTAGGGGAGAGAATTTGGGCAGTGAGGGGGTTTGCTTGGGGGGTTGTTGGGGTTTGCTTGGGGGGGATTGTTGCTGGGGGGTTTAGGGGTGGGGGTGTTGTTGCTGCTCCTGGT